>NC_048293.1:25609379-25705040 GCF_009762535.1 Notolabrus celidotus
TGCCCTTGTTTCCCGGATCTGTTCAGAAGAAACTGAGTGGTCTGTGTGGCCCTTGTGCTGGAAAATGGACTTGGAATGTCCACCCCCCGTGGGGGATAATGTGAACTGGAATGGCCATCCTTGCATAGAGTGGTTTTGTTGGCCACAGTCTATATGTGAACTTCAGAGGCATATATACAGAAAATGACAGGCAGTACGTGGCATTTTTAAACTTGTCGAAATCAGGAAGAGGTCTTTCTCCTCATCCCACATGCTGTTGTGATGTTCAGGCTTCAGCCTTCCAGGGATTCCAGCCCAGCTGGCCTGCACCGCGGTCCAGGGGTCACTCTGCCGGCACACGGTACAAGAGCTAGGCAACCAAGGGGTAGAAATGTGCTTGCTCCGGCAGCACATATAATAAATTGGAATCAATACAGAGAAGATTAGCATGGTCCCTGCGCAAGGATGACACACAAATTCGTGAAGCGTTTCCACATTTTAAGCTGCCCTTGTTTCCCGGATCTGTTCAGAAGAAACTGAGTGGTCTGTGTGGCCCTTGTGCTGGAAAATGGACTTGGATTGTCGATTCCCCGTGGGGGATAATGTAAGTGGAATGGCCATCCTTGCATAGAGGGTTTTTTTTGGCCACAGTCTATATGTGAACTTCAGAGGCATATATACAGAAAATGACAGGCAGTAAGTGGCATTTATAAACTTGTCGCAGTCAGGAAGAGGTCTTTCTCCTCATCCCACATGCAGTTAGGATGTTCAGGCTTCAGCCTTCCAGGGATTCCAGCCCAGCTGGCCTGCACCGCGGTCCAGGGGTCACTCTGCCAGCAGGCGGTACAAGAGCTAGGCAACCAAGGGGTAGAAATGTGCTTGCTCCGGCAGCACATATAATAAATTGGAATCGATACAGAGAAGATTAGCATGGCCCCTGCGCAAGGATGACACGCAAATTCGTGAAGCGTTTCCACATTTTAAGCTGCCCTTGTTTCCCGGATCTGTTCAGAAGAAACTGAGTGGTCTGTGTGGCCCTTGTGCTGGAAAATGGACTTGGATTGTCCAGCACCCGTGGGGGATAATGTAAGTGGAATGGCCATCCTTGCATAGAGGGGTTTTGTTGGCCACAGTCTATATGTGAACTTCAGAGGCATATATACAGAAAATGACAGGCAGTAAGTGGCATTTATAAACTTGTCGCAGTCAGGAAGAGGTCTTTCTCCTCATCCCACATGCAGTTAGGATGTTCAGGCTTCAGCCTTCCAGGGATTCCAGCCCAGCTGGCCTGCACCGCGGTCCAGGGGTCACTCTGCCAGCAGGCGGTACAAGAGCTAGGCAACCAAGGGGTAGAAATGTGCTTGCTCCGGCAGCACATATAATAAATTGGAATCGATACAGAGAAGATTAGCATGGCCCCTGCGCAAGGATGACACGCAAATTCGTGAAGCGTTTCCACATTTTAAGCTGCCCTTGTGTCCCGGATCTGTTCAGAAGAAACTGAGTGGTCTGTGTGGCCCTTGTGCTGGAAAATGGATTTGGATTGTCCACCTGCCTCGGGGTAAGTGGAATGGCCATCCTTGCATAGAGGGGTTTTGTTGGCCACAGTCTATATGTAAACTTAAGAGGCATATATACAGAAAATGACAGGCAGTACGTGGCATTTTTAAACTTGTCGAAATCAGGAAGAGGTCTTTCTCCTCATCCCACATGCAGTTAGGATGTTCAGGCTTCAGCCTTCCAGGGATTCCAGCCCAGCTGGCCTGCACCGCGGTCCAGGGGTCACTCTGCCGGCACACGGTAGAAGAGCTAGGCAACCAAGGGGTAGAAATGTGCTTGCTCAGGCAGCACATATAATAAATTGGAATCGATACAGAGAAGATTAGCATGGCCCCTGCGCAAGGATGACACGCAAATTCGTGAAGCGTTTCCACATTTTAAGCTGCCCTTGTTTCCCCGGCCTGTAGTAAAGAATCTGAGTGGTCTGTGTGGCCCTTGTGCTGGAAAATGGACTTGGATTGTCGATTCCCCGTGGGGGATAATGTAAGTGGAATGGCCATCCTTGCATAGAGGGGTTTTGTTGGCCACAGTCTATATGTGAACTTCAGAGGCATATATACAGAAAATGACAGGCAGTACGTGGCATTTTTAAACTTGTCGAAGTCAGGAAGAGGTCTTTCTCCTCATCCCACATGCAGTTAGGATGTTCAGGCTTCAGCCTTCCAGGGATTCCAGCCCAGCTGGCCTGCACCGCGGTCCAGGGGTCACTCTGCCGGCACACGTTAGAAGAGCTAGGCAACCAAGGGGTAGAAATGTGCTGGCTCCGGCAGCACATATAATAAATTGGAATCGATACAGAGAAGATTAGCATGGCCCCTGCGCAAGGATGACACGCAAATTCGTGAAGCGTTTCCACATTTTAAGCTGCCCTTGTGTCCCGGATCTGTTCAGAAGAAACTGAGTGGTCTGTGTGGCCCTTGTGCTGGAAAATGGATTTGGATTGTCCACCTGCCTCGGGGTAAGTGGAATGGCCATCCTTGCATAGAGGGGTTTTGTTGGCCACAGTCTATATGTAAACTTAAGAGGCATATATACAGAAAATGACAGGCAGTACGTGGCATTTTTAAACTTGTCGAAATCAGGAAGAGGTCTTTCTCCTCATCCCACATGCAGTTAGGATGTTCAGGCTTCAGCCTTCCAGGGATTCCAGCCCAGCTGGCCTGCACCGCGGTCCAGGGGTCACTCTGCCGGCACACGGTAGAAGAGCTAGGCAACCAAGGGGTAGAAATGTGCTTGCTCAGGCAGCACATATAATAAATTGGAATCGATACAGAGAAGATTAGCATGGCCCCTGCGCAAGGATGACACGCAAATTCGTGAAGCGTTTCCACATTTTAAGCTGCCCTTGTTTCCCGGATCAGTTCAGAAGAAACTGAGGGGTCTGTGTGGCCCTTGTGCTGGAAAATGGACTTGGATTGTCGATCACCCGTGGGGGATAATGTAAGTGGAATGGCCATCCTTGCATAGAGGGGTTTTGTTGGCCACAGTCTATATGTGAACTTCAGATGCATATATAAAGAGAATGACAGGCAGTACGTGGCATTTTTAAACTTGTCGAAATCAGGAAGAAGTCTTTCTCCTCATCCCACATGCAGTTGTGATGTTCAGGCTTCAGCCTTCCAGGGATTCCAGCCCAGCTGGCCTGCACCGCGGTCCAGGGGTCACTCTGCCAGCAGGCGGTACAAGAGCTAGGCAACCAAGAGGTAGAAATGTGCTTGCTCCGGCAGCACATATAATAAATTGGAATTGATACAGAGAAGATTAGCATGGCCCCTGCGCAAGGATGACACGCAAATTCGTGAAGCGTTTCCACATTTTAAGCTGCCCTTGTTTCCCGGATCTGTTCAGAAGAAACTGAGTGGTCTGTGTGGCCCTTGTGCTGGAAAATGGACTTGGATTGTCCACCCCCCATGGGGGATAATGTAAGTGGAATGGCCATCCTTGCATAGAGGGGTTTTGTTGGCCACAGTCTATATGTGAACTTCAGAGGCATATATACAGAAAATGACCGGCAGTACGTGGCATTTTTAAACTTGTCGAAATCAGGAAGAGGTCTTTCTCCTCATCCCACATGCAGTTGTGATGTTCAGGCTTCAGCCTTCCAGGGATTCCAGCCCAGCTGGCCTGCACCGCGGTCCAGGGGTCACTCTGCTGGCACACGGTACAAGAGCTAGGCAACCAAGGGGTAGAAATGTGCTTGCTCCGGCAGCACATATAATAAATTGGAATCGATACAGAGAAGATTAGCATGGCCCCTGCGCAAGGATGACACGCAAATTCGTGAAGCGTTTCCACATTTTAAGCTGCCCTTGTTTCCCGGATCTGTTCAGAAGAAACTGAGTGGTCTGTGTGGCCCTTGTGCTGGAAAATGGACTTGGATTGTCGATCCCCCGTGGGGGATAATGTAAGTGGAATGGCCATCCTTGCATAGAGGGGTTTTGTTGGCCACAGTCTATATGTGAACTTCAGATGCATATATACAGAAAATGACAGGCAGTACGTGGCATTTTTAAACTTGTCGAAGTCAGGAAGAGGTCTTTCTCCTCATCCCACATGCAGTTGTGATGTTCAGGCTTCAGCCTTCCAGGGATTCCAGCCCAGCTGGCCTGCACCGCGGTCCAGGGGTCACTCTGCCGGCACACGGTACAAGAGCTAGGCAACCAAGGGGTAGAAATGTGCTTGCTCCGGCAGCACATATAATAAATTGGAATCGATACAGAGAAGATTAGCATGGCCCCTGCGCAAGGATGACACGCAAATTCGTGAAGCGTTTCCACATTTTAAGCTGCCCTTGTTTCCCGGATCTGTTCAGAAGAAACTAAGTGGTCTGTGTGGCCCTTGTGCTGGAAAATGGACTTGGATTGTCCACCCCCCATGGGGGATAATGTAAGTGGAATGGCCATCCTTGCATAGAGGGGTTTTGTTGGCCACAGTCTATATGTGAACTTCAGAGGCATATATACAGAAAATGACCGGCAGTACGTGGCATTTTTAAACTTGTCGAAATCAGGAAGAGGTCTTTCTCCTCATCCCACATGCAGTTGTGATGTTCAGGCTTCAGCCTTCCAGGGATTCCAGCCCAGCTGGCCTGCACCGCGGTCCAGGGGTCACTCTGCTGGCACACGGTACAAGAGCTAGGCAACCAAGGGGTAGAAATGTGCTTGCTCCGGCAGCACATATAATAAATTGGAATCGATACAGAGAAGATTAGCATGGCCCCTGCGCAAGGATGACACGCAAATTCGTGAAGCGTTTCCACATTTTAAGCTGCCCTTGTTTCCCGGATCTGTTCAGAAGAAACTGAGGGGTCTGTGTGGCCCTTGTGCTGGAAAATGGACTTGGATTGTCGATCCCCCGTGGGGGATAATGTAAGTGGAATGGCCATCCTTGCATAGAGGGGTTTTGTTGGCCACAGTCTATATGTGAACTTCAGATGCATATATACAGAAAATGACAGGCAGTACGTGGCATTTTTAAACTTGTCGAAGTCAGGAAGAGGTCTTTCTCCTCATCCCACATGCAGTTAGGATGTTCAGGCTTCAGCCTTCCAGGGATTCCAGCCCAGCTGGCCTGCACCGCGGTCCAGGGGTCACTCTGCCGGCACACGGTACAAGAGCTAGGCAACCAAGGGGTAGAAATGTGCTTGCTCCGGCAGCACATATAATAAATTGGAATCGATACAGAGAAGATTAGCATGGCCCCTGCGTAAGGATGACACGCAAATTCGTGAAGCGTTTCCACATTTTAAGCTGCCCTTGTTTCCCGGATCTGTTCAGAAGAAACTGAGTGGTCTGTGTGGCCCTTGTGCTGGAAAATGGACTTGGATTGTAAACCATATAATGTACACAGAATGAGCATCTTCGCACACATGGTTTTTTTTGGCCACAGTCCATATGTGAATTTCAGATACATATATACAGAAAATGACAGTCAGTAAGTGGCATTTTCAAACTTGTTGAAGTCAGGAAGAGTTCTTTCTCCTCTTCTCTTTAACCACTTTAGCACCTTGGTTTACGTTCTTTGTCAGCTCTGTTACCTCTTGCTTAAGCTCACTTGTAGATTTTTTCTGCCTCTGAAAACATGTGAAAATGATGTAGCTTCATATTAGCACAATGCGCATAAACATGTCAGTAAAAATGAGGGCTAAGAACAAGTCACACAGTGCAAGTGAAGGATCAATATATAATAAATAAGCATGGTGGAAGAGTCAGGTGTGTGGTTTCAGACTAAAAGAAGTGGTCATGATTATGCAAACAGCGTAGCAGGCCTCATTGATTGTGTTGTTTGCATATTAGAGCTGACCATCGGAGAACAGAGACTAATTGGATCTGTTCCAGGTGTTATTCAGCCGTTAGTGACAAGAATATCTGAGGAGACTGACAGCCTGCCAGAAATTTCATTTATTTATTTAATCATCACTTAATTTAGGCTGCTCTCAGCTGCTCCTCCCACCGATACCAACATGCAGTGATACACTGTAATTTGTATACAGCCCTTGTAATTGCTAACCATATCAGACCCATCTGTGGGATTGTTAGCATCAGCTTTGACAGGCAAGCATGTGAGAAGTCTGGAAATAGAACAATCTTTTGATGTGGACAATAGTTGCATCAAGATGTATATTCAGTCTGGCTCTGTCCCAAATTAAATCAGTACTGATATTTCCAAGTGTTTTTCTGACGTGTATAACCGTGACATCTCCCCTGACCCTTGCACAAGCGGACCCTAGGAGACAAATGGTGTCTTAGTCCACCACCTCTGTTTAGCGAAGGGTGTTCAAGCTTAACATAGATGGCTTCCTTCACCCCTCTTTCATACCAACGCTCTTCTCTGTCCAGGATCTGAACCTTGCTGTCCTCAAAGGAGTGTCCCTTGTCCTTGAGGTGCAGATGTACGGCTCAGTCCTGGCCTGAGGAGCTGGCTCTTCTGTGTTGGGCCATGCGTCTGTGGAGAGGTTGTTTAGTTTCACCAATGTACCGTTCCCTGCAATCTTCGTTACACTGTATGGCATAAACTACATTACTCCGTTTGTGCTGAGGTGTTTTGTCCTTGGGATGAACCAGTTTCTGTCTCAGTGTGTTGGATGGCTTGAAGTGAACAGGGATGTTGTGTTTGTTGAAGATCCTCCAAAGTTTCTCAGAGACCCCAGATAGGTATGGAATAACGATGCTGTTCTCCTCTCTGTTGGAAATCAGCTTTTTGGTGGAGGTCTTGATGAAGGCCCAGTTGGGGTATCTGCAGGTTTTAAGTGCTCACTTGGATGTGCAGTTGTTCCTTCTTCATTCCCTCCATTCTTGTGGGTACCTTCTGGCCCCTGTGGTGTATTCAGGACATTCACCCTGGAGACAGGTGAAACAGTCCTGTTAGACAGAAAGTGTCAACACAGTTGATATTTAAAGCTGCTGTGAGGAACTTTTAGCTTGTATCGATTCTGGCGCCCCCTTGTGGACAAAGTGATACCTCTTATCTCTTGTCCTGTACCTGCAAAATAAGTGTCTTCAGACAATAACCTCATCCTGTTGTCTTTTAACATTTAGATTTATCACACAATGTGATTATTTGCAATGAAAACAGCTGAAAAAGGATGTTTCTAAAGCGAGATGTCAATCATCTGTTCTGACACCTACCCCCCTCAGAGCAGTTTCAGGCATTATAATGACAACAGAGAAGGTATCAGTGTTGTTGTAGATGGTCTTGTTTGCTTTTGAGGGTCATAAAGAGGCATCAGTATCAGTTTCAGTCTGTTTCTCAGCCAGTTAAAAACTCCTCATAGTGCCTTTAAGGATCACCGTTATATCTTAGCTAAACTTCCCAAATAAGTTCTGGGGTCTAAAGCTAATCCAGCTCTGAGTTTCGTTAACAATGTGGAGGTGGCCTAGCGGTCTAAGTGCCCCGCATACAGAAGCTACAGTCCTTGTCGCAGGGGTCGCCGGTTCGATTCCCAGCTGGTCAACCATTTCCTGCATGTCTTCCCCCTGCTCTCTACTCCCCACATTTCCTGTCTCTCTTCAGCTGTCCTATAAAATAAAGGCAAAAAGGCCAAAATCTATCTTTAAAAATAAACAATGTGGAGGGAATTAAGAAAACAGGCCTTGAAGCAGATGCCAACACCTGCTATCTTTCTGGTGTATTTGGCAGTGGAACAACAAAAAATGCGTGATAGGTTTTTGTTTGAAATTTGAACTATGTAGCTGCTGTCTTGTCTTTTTGTTCTTGAAACATGCAACTCTTGCCATGGATGTTTTTTCTTGGCTTCTCATGCTTTACTTTAGCCTCATTGCTGCCAGCATCACAGTGTAGTACTTGTGTCGAAACCTAACAAAACACTGTTTCACAATAACCCCGTGTTAGAAAGGTAAAAAGCACATCTCGAACAGACGCTAACGCATTCTACCTTTTGAGTTTGGCAAGAAGAATTGTGCATAATTCTTGTGTTTTACAAAAACATCTCTTGACCTGAATGTTTTGCTTGGCAACTCATGCTGGGCCTCATTCCAGGATCATACTATCACATGTTAAACTACCACGCTATGTCAACCATACTTCACTCAGAAGCTCAGTATTCTAGTGCAAAATGTCCAAATGATCCCTCTTCAGAAAGCACCTTAGAGTAAGAATTGAAATGAGCTTTTTACGAGTGCTCTCTGTTTTTATTGGTTAAATGCTCCTTCAGCGAATCTTCTCAGTAATTGCTTTATTTGAGAACTTCCTTTGTTTCCTACACTTCACTTAATTTTTCCATTTCGTCTCATCACACACTTTCTGAAGTTTCCTCACCTCTCATTGTTTTTCCTTCTCCTTTGCTTTTTTAATCAGCTGCACCCCTTTGATGTAGTATTGATTAACATTGCAGAAGCGGTGCTGTTGCTCAAAGTATACAGCTGATACAGGAGAGAGAGAGATACGCACACATTTTAGAAAGAAGAGGGAGGGTGTGAAATTTGGAGAGGCGCACGGCACCGACTGCAGGAGGCCGGTGGTAAGAAGAGGGAGAGTTGGAGAGTGACGGAGGGAGAAATAGAGAGGAGAAGAGACAAAAAAGATGTGGAGAGAGTGACGGAGAGAAAGAGAGAGGGAGGGATCAAAGCCTTTTCCCTTGTCAGTATTCACAGCATGCATCCTCTACACCTCACTGCCGGAGAGATGGAAAGATGAAGAGAGAGAGAAGCAGCTAACGTCGCTTCACAGACAAAGATTTCCTCTCTCTCTCCCTCTCCATCCCTCTCTCTTTCCTTCCCTCCCTTCTCACTGCACAGTTTTCCTTCAGTGATGCTGAAGGATGATTGAGAGCTCTCTCACTGACAGCATTTTTAAACAGATGCATCAATAAATAAATGTCTTGATGTAGTGCGCTGAGTTTGAGGGGCGTGTGTGTGTGTGTGAGTACATCCACGTGCGCAGGGTAACCACAGAACATGCAGAATGTGTGTATGTGTTGATCTGTGGTTGTGTGTGTGTGTATGTGTTCTCCACGCCCAGGCGATCTGGCACTCCATCCCCTCCTCCCAGGGGCAAACTCTTTGAACGCCTTTGTCTTTCTTTCTGCTCCCATTTCCTTCTTTTTGCTCTCCCAAGCTTTTTGTTTTGTTCTTCTCTGTGTTTTCCATCACTTGTCCCTCTCCAACATCTTCCTGAGTTTCATTTCCCCCTCTCTCTTCTGCGTCTCTTCTGCGTCTCTCCTGCATTTCACTTGTTCCTCCCCCCCTCCCTCTCGCCCTCCCTCTGTGCGCTCTGCTGACGCACTCAATCTCTTTGGCACGCCGCTGCTCACTTTGAGAATGCTCAAACACAATTCCCTCAGACAGCTTCTTTGAGCATGCATGTGAATGAAAGTATTTGTGAGTTTACAAATATGTTCTGGGGCTGCAGCTAATTGTTATTTTTATATATTTAACAGTGAGAGAGATTTTAGGTTGAATCTGCTTCATATCCACTGAGTTCTTTGACTTCTTGCTTTGCAGCTTGAAGTCGACTGTGAAGGTGTTATGGCCTCACTCAGCAAAGTTCCCAGGTACACAGAGAGAGGCTGTCTTCAGAGGAAAAGCTCTGATAGGCTGACAGACTAACAAAGCTAACTACTTACTAATGTTCATGGTAGCACATTTAGTTTGTAAGAGCCAGACTTTTTCTCTCTTGAGACCAAAGCAAATGTTAAAAGAGGATGAATTACTTAGTCTTACATTCTCCAGATGGGAAGACAAATGAATCCACATTAATTCTGATGTTGCTTCTTGTCTTCTAGATCTGCAAATAAGCCTCTGTTTTCAGACAATCAAGAGTGTATGATCCTTAATTAGGTGGTGTTATCAGTGGGGGACAGTAAGAGAGTAAATTGACTTGAGTACTGTACTTAAGGCCCTGTGATAGGTTGGCGACCTGTCTAGGGTGTACCCTGCCTTCCGCCCGAAGCCAGCTGGGATAGGCTCCAGCCCCCCGTGACCCCTAACGGGATAAGCGGTCTAGATAATGGATGGATGGACTGTACTTAAGTACATTTTTTGAGTATCTGTACTTTACTTGAGTATTATTTTTTGGGGAAACGTATTACTTTTACTCCACTACATTTCTTTCAATGCTCTAGTTACTCACTACTTTTGCTTTGAAGTCAGCTCATGAATTTCCTTCTCTTTTCTGAAATCTGATCCTAAGACAGTAAACTGTGTTTGTGTAGTTCTGTTTGTCTCAGTGGTTTAGTCGTACCTGTATATCGTGTGTCTCCACGGTTGATCGTCGAGCAAATTTCACTCAGATCAGGCAGTTCATGTAGAGGTGGTAATGATGGCTATAATTCTCCACCTGAGCACCCATGTCCATATCTTCAGCCCGTGTTAGAGGTTTTTGAAATGAAGAACAGTGTTTCCCCTAGGTTTACAGCCTTGGGGCTTTTTTAAGAATTCATGCAGTCGATCAGATATCGGTATCAGGGTTTTAAAATCGTCAACATTTCACTATTTTAACACTTTTGCTTTTGTAATATCCTAAGTGAAATAATCTAGCCTGCAAAAAAGTCAAAATAAAACTTTCTTCATGTGACCACTATATCTGATTCTCTTGATTCAAATAAACATGAATGCCATGAACGCAAAATACAGGTCAGCATTGCACTTTTACGACGGTCCCTGAATGCACCTGCAGCGACAGTCAGCTCACAGCACACCGGGGGGTAAAAATCCTCAATGAAGAGGTGACTGGTTCACACAGCACACCTGCTGCAGGTAGAGACCAAGCTAACACTGCGCCCCTCCAATAATAACTCAGCCTGTAACAGGATTGCATAGTTTTAATTTCCAAAGATTAGACGTACAGCGGGGAAAATATGAGTTGTTAATGTCCGACGGTCCTTCTTAAGATTTCATCTGAGTTTGTATTATCAGTGATGCACTTCAGCTCGTCATGGTATCGTTTTCGTCTTGAAACAACGAGTTGTAGATGAACATTTATCGTATCATTGTGCTGTGATGTGTGTATGTGAGCGCACGTGTTTGTGTGTCTGTGTGCGCATCGGGGCAGAACTCTGCCATGCGATACAGAGAGCAGATGAGCATAATGACATCTTGTCATGTAAATAAGATCAATAACATAAGGATATTTAGTCTGTTTAATAAAAGAACAAGTTTAAGACCTGATCTATAAGAGAGGTAACCCTCAATTACTTCTGCTGTGATCTGGCGCTATATAGAAAATAAAATGTATTGAACTTCCAAGGGGGGCGGCTGCCGCTGTTGGGGGGGCGCCCTGTCCCCCCTGTATAATGGTAGGGGAAACACTGAAGAATGATACGTATCGTTTGAAATGTTCTCCTTGTTTCCCACTCTGTTCAAACATACAAACATTCACTGTCCAACCTGAGAAAGCGTGTTGAGCTATGTAACGTTTGTTTCATTCCAGATGAACATTTCAAACTAAGTTGTCTGTACTTGGAGTAACTTAGTTGCTGTATTTATTCCATGGTTTAGTTTTTAGTAGAGATAGACCGATATGGTTTTTTCAGGGCCATTACCGATACCGATTATTAGTAGTCAAGGAGGCCGATAATCGATATTTAGAGCAGATATTCATTTGCAGTAAAAGGGGAAATATTGGCGTCAAAATTTTTAATAATACAACTCCAACACTTAACTTTGTTTAAATGCCTGTAGGCATATGTTTATTTAACAGGGAGAAATGGAACACAAGCTAGGCTACGGTTTCTGCAGACGGGGTCATGTCTGCCACGGGATTTAGCATTTTGAAATTTTGAAAGATTCTGACCCGAGCACTCGATTCGGTTTAGGTGTATGCTCTACTTGGAGTTATCTGGTGGTGCGGCTGCATCAGAGACAAAATAACCCAGTTTTAAATTAATCTCTTATCGGCCGTCGGATTTTAAAAAAAAGGCCGATGCCGAAATGCATCAAAATGCCGAATATCGGCACCGATAATCGGCCCGGCCGATAATCAGTCTTTACCTAGTTTTTACAGATTTCAAGTAATGGTTTCTAAATAAACAGAATGTACTCCTATGTATTCCTGACTGCACTTATGTATTGTGAAAATATAACGTTTTAGATATTTTAAGAAGTACTTTGAATACTTAAGTATTTTTACAAGGAAGTACTTCAGTACTTTAACTCAAATAATAATCTGACAGAGCAACTTTCACTTGTATTGGAGTAATATTTGACCTCGAGTATTTCTACTTTAACTTAAGTAATCAATCAATCAATCAATCAATCTTTATTTGTATAGCGCCAAATCACAACAAACGTTATCTCAAGACGCTTTTACAAACATAGGAGGTCTAGACCACTCTATGTCAAATTATGAACAGAGACCCAACACCAAGACAGGGTAAGACTCAGTCTGACCCCACCTTAATCCATCATGAGCATTGCACATCGCAGTATTTAGCTAGTTACAGTGGTGAGGAAAAACTTCCTTTTAACAGGCAGAAACCTCAGGCAGAACCAGACTCATGTTAGACAGCCATCATGCCTCGACTGAGTTGGGTCTGGAAAGACAGATAGAGGGGAGTAAGAGAGAGAGGTGATAGTGATGAGACGTGAAGCCGTGTACTTCGTCCACCACTGTGTGTTATCACAATGTTGTTCACACATCTTATTGTGCTCGCTCCAAGTGGTCTACAATCGTTTGGTGTTCTTTCAAGTAATCTGCATTATGTTCCAACTCTGCCATGTCAGAGATGGCGTCTTAGAAGTGCTTATTATATTTGAAATGCGGTCTAGAATCCAATTATATAAATTCTGTCATCATAGGACACACAGAAAGAGCAACACAGACTAAGAGGTGTGTTTCCTTTTCTTTATAAATAATGATTAAACGGTCATCTATGTTAATTTATGTGCTTTAAATGTCAGCATTTAAACAGCAGACTTCTGCAGGCACAGAGCTAAAGATGGATTTGTACTTTTCATGTTTTTGTACTGTAATTATGTCTCCACTATATGCATTAATTTACACATTTCAACCTTACCTGCAGGCACATTTTTCTCATGAGCTCTTTTGTAATATTACTCCGAGTGTAAAAGGGAATTCATTTGCATCTGTGGAAATATGCACGCCCATACTTGATTGCTCATGTGCAGGTTTCTCCAAACCACCACCTGCATGTGTGTGTGTCCAGCTCTCTGCATACGCCTTATAATGAGGTTTATATATGCACAGTTTGCTCTGCAGCAGTCAGATATTTGCTCCCGTAGACACACACACACACACACACACACACACTCTCACTCACACACATACAGTGACTACCCTGCAGAAAACTAAGAGCCAATTTAAGAAGTAGGCGAATTGCACTGTAACTCCACTAGCTTCTGGTTATCTTTGGAGTGCTGAGTGTTTGCTGTACAGCAGCTGCCTACTCACTGCACGGCATAATGAGATTTGTGAAATGTATCTTCTGTAGGACTCTATCCAAGACGGCTCTGAATTCTCACACGTCCATAACCTGATGTTTGCAGTCCAGACGTTAGAGAGGAGGGCTGAAGATAAAGAGAATCTGGGACTTGTTACATAAATATAAACCACAAATTTTGAAGTAAAAGTTGTCAGAGACTCTTAAATGTACCTGTCAAATAAAACTTATCTATGGATGACTTACTGTGACAGTGTGTCTGCAATGCTCTCTGCTTGAATAAGAACCCTCACAGAACAGAGGAAACATGGAGGATGCAACAACAACAACAACAACAACAAACAAACAAACACCCTGAAAGCTTGAAAAACTGAGCTCATCATTAAAACGTCTGGAAACATGCCGCGTGTCAATAGATCAGTGTTGGGTGCGAATCATTGCCTCACATGGAGCTAACACCCCATTAAGCTCTGCTGTCATTCAAAGACAGCAACACAGACAGCATTAATTACTTCAGTGTGTCGGTTAATGAAGAAGCACATAAAATAACACTTACGCCATCATCTCTAACAAGACTCACACCTCAGGCTTAAGCCAAGGGGAAAAGGTGGCTTATTTTTGTACTGCTGTCAAAGTCTCAAACCTGACAACTAAATAAAGAAGTGTCTTGAAGTAGCTTGATGTAAAATCTTCTTAGATTATTCTTTAAAATGTTGTATCAAAAGTACTTCAGTTCAGTTTGAATGTGAAGCGTTCCTGTTGTTGAATCACCAACCTTGGTTCCAAATTCTGGAGAGAGGGAGCCACATGTTGGTTGTTTCTGTTGCTTAGTTGGACTTTGTTATATCAGTGTGGCCTCTATCCAAGATCTCACAATGTGATAATACTGGTGAAGTTTTATCATAGCCAAAGGAAAGGAGGTCCATATCCAAAAACCTTCCTCTTGTCGGTCTTGTTGTTTGTTGCTTGCAACCTCCAGATACAAAACCCATGTAGATCTTTAAATAACCTCCCTAAAAGTATCCATCCGTCCATTATCTGTTACCACTCATCGCGGGGGGCTGGAGCCTATCCCAGCAGTCATTGGACGAGAGGAAGAGGTCACCCTAAAATTATTTTATTCTGGAAATGTCAGTGACTCATGCACATTTTCAGCAGCAGCAAGCGTTTTGCAGCACAAAAAACAGAGAAAAACTCAATACTACAGACAATGATTGTGACTAGGTGGTGGAATAAGTGTAGCAATCTGCACCTAAAGAGACAGATCTTTGGGCGCTGGTGGCCTAGTGGTCTAAGTGCCCCACATACAGAGGATATAGTCATTGCAGAGGTCGCTGGTTCGACTCCCAGCCACGACCATTTCCTGCATGTCTTCCCCCACTCTCTACTCCCCACGTTTCCTGTCTCTCTTCAGCTGTACTATCCAAGCAGCAACCTCCGGTTTAAAGATCTGAGGCCAATGCAGAAGTGTTAAAAACTGCAGTTCATCAAGGATCCACTAGAGGCTGGCTCCGGGAGTACCGGAAACCACATACACACCAATTCAAAAAAAGACGATCTTTACAGCAGAAATAAACATGTTTACAGCCTGGTACAAAAAAACGAGTGTAGTCTGGATAGCTAATTTCTGGATCGGCACACACTGTACAGGGGGAAATTTTCCATTATGAGAGGCACAGCTGACTTGATTGACAGGCGGGAACACTGTAGCTGTTGGCGAGGAGGCTCAAAGCCCGCCTCTTTACCTCACACTCGCTCGACAGCAGTCATGTTGAGTTCAACATTTCCAATATGGCCACCGCAGCCGATTGGCCTCAAAACAGCGCTTCAGAAACAGATGGGTGACGTCACGGATACTACATCCATTATTTATACAGTCTATAGTATTATCTAATAAAGGCAAAAAGACCTTCCCAAAAAAGAGAGACAGATCTGTCCCTCAGGAGTTTGTGGAGACCAGAATAGCTAAAAGGAGAGTGACTTAAATGTGTTAGTTGTGCAGCTACACAATGATTAAATGCTAAAGAGCTACATGCAGGGCGTAAAATGATCTTTTTACCTCAACTGCCATTGGCTAGTGACCTCCAAAAATTTACCAGCCAATAATATTTTTCACCGGCCAAATAAAAAATCATGCCTTATTTGATTAAAAACAGTAACAGCCTCGTCATTTTTCCAGTTTTCTTTGAAACATCGTATAGTGACATTACTTTGTTCCCGACGCCAGAATTGTGTCGCCACATCTTCCTCAAAACGCTCTTCCCGCCGTGCTTCTTCAAGCAAAGGGAATGAATAAAACTCCAGTAGCTGACGTCAAGCCGTTCCTGACGCACCAAATCACAAGACAAGTACAGCTCGCCACAAGGGTCAAAATAGCCTGAGAGTCAGCAGAAATGGGCGAAATTATGAAAACAGAACCTCACATGCAATACAACATTTTCCATCGGCCACTGGCGGGTGTGTGTTTTTGTTTTGCACGCCAAACAATTTTTTTACCCGCCATTGGCGCTTGGCGGGTGTTCATTTTACGCCCTGGCTACATGTCTGCAAGATGTGCAAATGCAGTACGTTGAGGTAACATGTTGGTAACATTTATATAGTTCAGCGTGTGTTCGCAGCTTGTTCTGCTGCCCCCAAGTGGCCAAACAAATCGATAAAGGCCCTTTAAAGGTGACATATCACGCTTTTTTCATCAATATATATTGGTCTAAGAGGTCCCAAAAACATGTCTTTAAAGTTTATGCTCAAAAAAACACTTTGAAATCAGATTTTGGTCTGCCTGAAGAACCCTCTTCTTCAGTCCTCCTCAGAACAGTCTGTTTTCTCTCTGACCACGCCCCCTCAGGAAGTGGATGTGGCCTCGGCTCTCCAGCACGCTGATCTAATGTTTACATGTTGGCTGAATATACACGGCTGCTCAGAGATCACGTTACTTCAACCCTCTGAATCTGATCCTGACAGAGAGGCACCTGTAGCAGGACCTTTCTGAACCATTGGTCACAGATTTAGTGTTTCTTGTTGTTTTATTTATCAGTATGTAGACGTGTGTCTTGGTACACAGCTACGAACATGTAGCTATGTGGCTATGCTAACTAGCGCTAGCACTTATCCATGATAAATAAAAATCATCCACAAGATCTTCAAATCTGCAGACGTGGGGAGTAAAACCGACCTCTGCCAGAAAGGCAGCAGGACCTTTCTGAAGGATTGGTCACAGATTTAGTGTTTCATGTTGTTTTATTTGTCAGTATGTAGACGTGTGTCTTGGTACACAGCTACAGCTACAGCTATGAACATGTAGCTATGTGGCTATGCTAATTAGCGCTAGCACTTATCCATGACAAATAAAAATCATCCACTAGATCTTCAAATCTGCAGACGTGGGGAGTAAAACTGACCTCTGCCAGAAAGGCAGCGGGACCTTTTCTGAAGGATTGGTCACAGATTTAGTGTTTCATGTTGTTTTATTTGTCAGTATGTAGACGTGTGTCTTGCTACACAGCTACAGCTACGACTTGTAGCTATGTAGCTATGCTAACTAGCACTAGCACTTATCCATGATAAATAAAAATCATCCACTAGATCTTCAAATCTGCAGACGTGGGGAGTAAAACCGACCTTTGTGTTTATTAAGATAGCCTCTAACTAGCATGCCTCCCTCCTAAGCTTCTTGTTAGCACACATGTGTGCAGGGAATGAAAAACAGAGGAGGGATTCAGTATTATTTTATACAGTCTATGGGCTGAACAAGCTCCGAGTTCTGACTCCGTGACAGACCGGATATTGTTGTTACGTAACAAAAACACTGAAGTCTGAAACGGCTCGTTTCACACACATTTACAGAAAGGTGGAGAAATCAGAACAGGGGCAGAATGGATTTTTTTCATTCTCGGGGGGTTTGTAGACAGGGACACATATTTCAGGTAGAGAACCATTAAAAAGTCAATTTTGCATGATATGTCACCTTTAACTAAGATCAGGACAATATGGAATATCTCAAAGATTAATACATTTATTTTTTGGAAAATTCTGTTTATTCATTTTTCTTCATTCTTATTCGGACAAACAGTTTACAAAACACCATAGAGTACAACAACAAAACAAAAACAAAAACAAAAACAAAGAACAAAAAAAACAAAACCATGCCATTACAAGGAGAGATGCACCCACAATCTTCAATGTAACATACACATACATACATATCTTCCCCTTACACTTTACTCACACATCTACAGGTGGCTGATATTTGAACACAGATGAAGTAATAGTACCAATAAGTTAAACATTGTATTGACCGGACTCTAGATAGGCCATCCAGGGGTCCCAGGTCTTGTGAAACAGCTGTGGGCTACCTCTGATGGAACAGGTGATTTTCTCCAAAGGAGCACATGAACTGACCTCATTAATCCATTGAATAATGTTTGGAGGGTCTACAAAGATTAATACATTTAAAAAAAAAATCATTTCCCCATGACTAATTATCCAGGCAGTATAATTCCACTAAATGTCACACGTAGATGATTCAAAATAAACAATCTCACTGTCTGATATTTGAATGGTTATTTTTGTCTTGTAAAAGCAGTAGTTTTATTTTTAGTGCCATCAAAGTAGTTTCCAATCCAGTTTGATACAGAACTCAGCAGAACTTTACCCTTGAGCAACAAACATTTATCTCTGCCCTCACACTGGCATTCATACAGAAAAACTCCCTTTGAGCAGCTTATTGTTCAGAGGCATAAGCTATCGATTGTGGACCGCTCAAAGCTGTATTTTACAAAACATATAGCTGTAAATCTGACAAAAAAGAGCATACGAGTTCAGCCAAATGTCAGTGTTTAAACAGAGGTTACCTGCGTGTTAGACAAGAGAGCAGGCTGTTTGCAGAGAGGCTGAGAGGGGTGGACTGAATCTATAAAGTTTGTTTACCTCAACATTCAGATGCTCCTCCATCTGCTTTTTATCCAGTAAATCAATTCTGCTCCTTTGTGCTGTTCAAGAAGCCCCGCTTATGAAAAAGGATGTCGTCTGCATGCAGATTCCTCTCTTCTTCTTCTTCTTCTTCTGCAACGCTGTTTACCGCACACATCCAGACTGTGATGTTGCCCGCCGCCTGGGCCTGTTGCGTCACACTGAATGGAAGTTGACTCTGCCAGAAGGCAAACTTTACTAAGTTCATTAGGAATTTAAGTTCATTATCTTACCTCAGAGTGAAACCTGAGTCTTCCCAGGAGTTTACTTTTGACTTTGGTTCGCTGGCCATTAATTCTCAAGATTTGATTAGCGCTTAACAGGAGTTAGGTTTAATAGATTGATATATAAGTCAAGGCTCTAGTGCAAGATGGCAAGCATGCTCAGTGTGTTGTGTTGCTGCAATCCCAGCATTCATCATGCTCTCAAAGGCCACATACTTTGGCTCTCAGATGCTCTCACGCAGCAGGATGTCTAATCATGACAAATCGGGACTCAGCACAATGAGTTGCTCATTTGCGTCTCCATTTGTTTCTGCAGCAGCTAAGAGTGCACAACATCTTACACTGGGCATGTCGGGTGTTTCAGTCTGATCTTATTTGTGTACATGGTAATGAGGCAACTCTTTGCCATTGTGTTTGGATTCATTCATTTTTTATGGTTGTTATTGTTCCACTATTATGCATAACAATGTCTATTTGTAGCTTCTGCTTGTGGTTTTGCTCATCATGACTGATCCCAAATCTGTCACTCTGATGTGAGACCTTCTTATGAACCCTCTTACTCTGTCTCCTCCACAAGAAGTAATATTATGATTCTCTTTCATCACATTTATGTTTTATTAACCTGCAAATTAGCAAAGGAACTTCCCTCTGCATACATCACCACTTCTGCTAATAAAGGAAAGTTGCTGCAGAAAAGCGTGCAATGCCAGATCGGTTCTGAATAGCTTGATAGTTTGTGAAGGAGAAGTGAGTAAAAAGGAGAATTAAATGATGAAGGGGGTTCAATAAGACAACATCCATGCCTGGAGGATATTCTGTGTGGCAGCAGTCTCTTGTTCTCGCCAGCTTCTGTGTAAATAAACAGCGTGTGTGTTTGTCAGGACGCAGTTCAAGAGTGCAAAGTTCATTAGAGCTTGCACTATTTCTTACTAACTTCTGAGAGCCAGTTATTATCTGAATATGACCCTGCTGTCTTACTAATTACCCGGCTTTGTTAAGCACTTGGTTCTGATTGATCTGAACTCCATAACAATGTTGACTAAGTCTGCAATTTAGATGCTAGGGACAACCTGATTACTCAAGTCATATCAAATCAATCCATGGCAAGGAGTAGAGCACAAATCACCTCAGCCTGTTGACACTGTGGCAAAATGTCTGTCTCAGACTCAACCGGCTTTCTGACACAGGCCTCAGGTCTGATACCCCTTTTCAACTGAGGCAGTTTCAGGGCCGGCGCTCAATTGAGAACCGTTTTTTTATGTTTCGACTGCAAGTAAACCAGCTCCCGGCCAGGAAAACCGGTTCCAGAGTGGCTCCAACTCTTTGCTGGTCTAGAACTGGGAACAGCTCATGTCAGGGGCGAGGGGTGAGGGTTGCCGTGATCAAAAACACAAACCAAAAGTGCTTCCGCCATTGTCCTGCAGCGAAAACATAAAAGAGACTAATGGATTCCAAGGAAAAGCAGTGGTCGACCGTTGTTGTGAGGAAATTTTTGCACTAGCACTGCTGGGAAAAGTGGTCACGTAAATCCGACATCATGACGTGCCTCTTCCACGGGCTCGAGCTGGCAGAAAAACAAACGGGTGCCTTGTTGGTTTTGCGAGTTCAACCACAAAATGCAACCCAGTTGGCGTTGGTCGGAAAGAGGTATGAGAGTAGATTGAGGAGATACCGGGCTCCAACCATCTCTGATAGGGAGAAGTAGAGCAACATCCAGGGACCTGCTCACCCTGTTGGGATCCTAATTTGCATAACCACCTGTTCGCTATACACGACCCCTTTACTTCATCTTCCAGTCATTATGAGAATTTGCTGAATTATCCTTTGCAAATGAAATCTAAAGTATTATAACATTAGAATGAGTGCTGGTAGTGCAGAAGGAGAGGTTTGTTTTGTATTATCTCTTGTGTATTTGTTGTTGACTGTTGTTTATTTTAAAGGCCTATCTAGGGACAGGCATCACACACCAGCTATTAATGCTGTAGTGTCTGGTATCAGTGTACTTGCTTCACACGGGCTCCTATACAAATAAAGACTAACTAACCAACTATATAGAGCAGGGGTTCCCAAACTTTTCAGCCGGTGACACCCACAGTGATTTAATGTGGCTTCATTTAGCTGGTCTGCAGAAAACTAGCCTACTTATATGAGCATGTGTCTGTGTTTCCTGTGCCGGTATGAATTAACCTGCTACTAATGGTTCACTAACACTAAACTAAGGAGTCATCTGGCAACAAAGAAAGGCAGAAAACTCATTACTTTTTCTATTTTCAAGGTTTTATTTCAAGTTTAGCTTCTACTTTTGTTGACATTTTTTTACTATAATGGATAAAATGTACTATTTTTAGTCCAAAGCTTGATCCGTAAGGCAACTGGACTGGTAGAAATTCTTGAAGACGTTTCACCTGTCCTCCGAAAGGCTTCTTCAGTTCTGACCAGACTGGTGTCCAGGAGTCACAAAAGAGTCCTAAGTAGGGTCGTTAGTCTAGTACCTGGAATTCTCCTATCACCTGACAGTCGTTCAGTACCTCCTGGCAGTCGTTAGCCTAGCTCCTGACAGTTGTTAAGGCTGATTTATACTTCTGCGTCGAATCGACGGCGTAGCCTACGCCGTAGGTCCGCGTAGCTCCCGTACCTACGCAGAGGCCTACGCACGTAGCTGACGTGCACCTCCTCCAAAATGTAACTACGCGTAGAGCCGACGCGGACCGCAAGCTCTGTGATTGGTCCGCTCGACGGCTTTGTCTTTCCCGCATTCACAGCACTTCCGGGATCCCGGACATCGGCCACACATCGGCCGTGTATTTCATCTCCTCCTCTCTATTCTTCATGTAATCATGTCTGTATGATAAACAGCAACATGTATCAGCTGTAGATTAACATAACACGCTCTGAATCGATGAGGAAAAGTAAACAGAGATCGTAGCAGGACCGGAAGCAGGCGACCGGCTATCAGAGAGACCACACTGCCCTCAGGCGTTTCGGAGGAGAATTGCTGCGCGACACGGACACACCGACGCACAAGTATGTGGGGCTCATGTCCACGTCAGCCCCTGCTGCGTAGGGGCGACGCAGAAGTATAAATCAGCCTTTAGGGTCGTTACTATTTTTAGATAACTTACAACAAAAACATTCTGGAAGACATCTCACGCCCCCCCATTTGTGTCTCGCGACCACCCAGGGTGTCCCGACCCACACTTTGGGAACCCCTGATATAAATAAATGAGTAGATAAATAGAAAAGCAAGCAAGCTACTGTATGTCTTTGTTATTGTTTAATTTCTCCTGTGACTTGTCAAAAAATGACATAACATACAAAGTAAAAAAGTTTCCTATGTATGTTTTAGAATCTGTAATCCCCAAATCTATAAATTTTGCACTCTTGCTAGAAAAATGAATGGATAAAATCAATGTTTTATTGTCTAAACTTCAGGATTAACAGCTAAGTAGAAGACTTACACCACTCTTCCTTTTTGTCTGCTCAGTATTAAAGTGGAGCCGAGAGCAAACAAGCTTAGTTTAGCATACAGATTAATAACACAGTGGACAACACCTCGCTTCACTCAAAGCTTGAACAAAAATCCTCCCAGCAGCTCTCGTTAAGCTCTCAAACAAATGTTAAGTTGTGTTTTTTCACTGAGGCCGAGTGCCAAACTATTCCTCTTATTTCTGGGAGCGGTGACTTCTTTGAGCCTCTGCTGTAGTGAAGCCAAGTTAACTCCGGGATTCTTGGGGTGTTTTTTTTTTTTGTAAACAAAGAAAATATAATGAGTTAATTAGTGCTCAAGTTGCTAGTGGGCTTTGTGTTAAGCCACGGTTGCTGTTTACCCCTAATTTCTGTCTTTATTGCAAAGCTACAGGCTAGAGCTGCATTAATTACTCAGCATCAATGCTAATAAGCATTTCTCAATTAAAAAAAAAAAGTGACACAGTTCAGCTCTAGCTGGCCCCACTGTTGCGACAGAGTTGAGTGTAGGCAGATTTGGAAACAGGCACACAGTCACAGACACTTACAAGAATTTAATGAGCTATCTTGCTCCCCTAGCCGAAACCAGGACATTAAATTGAGACTTCTTTCCCACTTGTCAGACACTATACTGTAAAGAGAGAGACTTCCCCTCCAGCCGTTTTTGTAACCCTTGCTGAGGATCTGATTACAAGGCTTGGCATTTAGAGAGGAAGTGCTAACATGTCAATAACAACAACTGACAGGCTCACAGGGGGGGGAGAAGAAAAACGCTCAGTGGATTAATTCGAAGCTGCAGGGGGGAGGCGACAGGGAGACGGTCAACCCTCTCATGTGAGCCTTGACCCCAGCTGCCACCTGTGATTTCTACCATGTGTGCGTTCAAGTTGGATTGCGGTGCTGCCCTTTACATGCACCTGCTCTCTCCAATAACTCACTGTAATGAGACAGAGGCCAATGGGCTCTGTCTGCCTTATTTAGATTTGTATGTCTACACACATAACTCCAGACGCACAAATTTCATCACGCTCCACCGTCGCCGTTTCACAGTGATTGTTCCTGTCAGAGTTTTTCTTGCTCATGCCAGCAGTTGCAGGTGTTTTTGTTTTGATTTGCTGCTGGTATTCGGGTCTTGGTGTCTTGACAGTTTGACGCCGTTTGTTTCTCTATTCACAGCACTTTGGCTGCTTTGACAGCCAACGACACAGGTGCCTCGCCTTGTTTACTGTGGTCTCTGCCTCTCCACATCCCCCCCCCCCCCCCCCCCCTCTTGTTTTCCTTCCATCACTGTCTCCTCCTTTCTTCGCTTCACACTCTGCATTTTTCAAATCACAGACAATCCTCACATAACTCTTTCCCCCCTTTTTTCTTTTTTCCTGGAATGCTCCTCATTTCCTACTGCTTTCTTTTTTCTTCAGCTTCTGTTCCCCCCTCCTCCACCTTCCTGCTCTTCTTCTAGCCAAGGTCTGTGTCATAAATCAGACCACAATGAGACTGTCGCTTCATTGCAGTGGTGCAAAGTTACATTCAAAGTCCGTTTTAGAATACCTAACTACAGTAGAAGGTGCTGAACTGCACTGTTCCTACTATATTGGCGTTTGTGCTTCTGGGACACTGTATTCTATGTTGTATTTATCTGAAAACCATTAAGTAGTTATTTGCAAAACCTGCTGACTTCTGCTTATTCAGCCTGATTAATATTAAAGGAGTAAAACTCTAAATAAAGAGGTTAAAGAGAGGGTATAAATTGCACCAGTATTTAAGACTCAGTCCACTTAGATAGGAAAGTTCCTGTGTGAAGACTTCCATTGCATTCAGCAACATGCAGTTTCTAAGTGTAGCTCTTTCTAGTACCATCTGTTATCGTCACCCTGCTACCTGTACAGTAGTTGAGCTTAACCTATGGTGGCATTGATATTTACAGACCCACTGCCAGTTCCCAATTCACTGGGACTCATGCCACACCTCTCCGCTGGTTACTTATTCTGCTAATTCAAGTCTTTTCAGTGGATGCAGCACTCTACAAAGCTTATTTACTTAATAGTTTACCTCTGTTTTCTTTAAATGCATGTTTGTAACCTAATAAGGTTATAAAGCTTCCAAAAACTCAGTCAGCACTTTCTATCCAGCAGTTAAAGACCAACTGATGAGCACAACGGCCCATTAGGTGCTGAATGTCCCCTTGAGGAGGTGGTGGAGACCAAAAACAAAGCTAAAAGGAGTGAGAAACAGACCCCTGAATAGTTATAATGAGCTTCTATCTGTTGAATATCTAAATAGGCTACTATCTGGTAAGACTGTGTACAGGGGCGTCACCAGGAATTCTGGGGCCCCTGAAAAGATATCTCAGTGGGCCCCATCATCAGAGGCAACCCTACAAAATATAACATTGCTGATATAATACTGGTTTATTTGCATTAAACAAAAATATATGCTTGAGACTATCCTGGTTAACTGACTCAAATCTAAGCTACATATCAATATTATTATTATTTTATTTTTTTAAAGGTATGTTTTTTGCCTTTTTTTGATAGGACAGCTGAAGAGAGACAGGAAATGTGGGGAGTAGAGAGCGGGGGAGGACATGCAGGAAATGGTCGACCGGCCGGGAATCAAACCGGCGACCCCTGTGACAAGGACTGTAGCCTCTGTATTTGGGGTGTTTAGACCACTTGGCCACCAGCGCCCCTCAATGTTATTTTTTTTTACAATTTCTCCAAATGTAACTGCACAATATTGACCTTCAGACTGTCCACCTCTTTAAACAAGATTATTTGAAGCCAAGTGACTAGCTGAATAACAACAAGGAGCATTATTTGGTGTAATTTAACCTCATGAAGTCAAATAAAACTCTAAAAACCTAAAGTTTACTTTCAATCAGACTCAGCCACACTTTATGCTCTATGAAAATATGACAAATCCTCACTTCAGGCATGAGATGTGCTGAAAAGAAATTCCAGAAAGGATTTCTGAATGTTTGTTTATTTATTCAGACAACTTTAGTTATCTTATTGTGGTAGAAAACACTGTTTATTTCAGGCCCATTAAGGCCCCCCCTCCCCACTTGGGCCCTAGGTACTCAGTCCCACTTTCCCCCCCATACCACGCCCCTGACTATGTATATATATTGATAGTTTGTTGAAGTCACAAAAGGTGGGGTTTGTACATTTTTGTGATAATGCTGGAACTTTTGTAAACACTGGGCTTGTTCTTGCAGTGAAATGTAATAACAAAATAAAGATGCAGTTTTGATCTATTACAAGATCTGAATACTTCTCCCATCCTGTCTTCTTTTATTTGAAGTTATGTGTGAACGAGTCCTTTCAAAACAACTTCTGTCCGCCAGCGAGAGATAACACACGTCAGCGTCACGCTGTGCTGTTGATTCGAGAATGGACAATAGACAGCCTGTGTTTATCGGTCGCTGACCTTTCTGCACTTTCCCTCTTCTTCCTCCTTCTCCATAGCAACTACTGAGGGAGATGCAGCAGATGGCCAGCCGCCCTTTCGCCACCATCAATGTCGCCTTGGAGACGGATGAAGAGCCACCTGACCTGATAGGAGGAAACGTCAAGGTGAGCACAACCTCTTTCTTAGAGCGATTACTGAAACCTCCAGAGATGTGCCTCGTGTCTGGGCTGACAGGGCCGCAAACGGGGAGGCTTGATCCATCATCGGGGGTCGGTTCATCCTTCCTCAAGTGGGAGTTTAGTCTTGTGCTCGTCGACTGCAGTTTGTGATTACAGTCACGCCGCGGTGATGGATATTCCTCACACCATCTGGTTCACTTCATTTTTTTTTTGAGCCTGAACTTTGTAAGATGATTCTGTTAGTTCCAAAGGAGCCAGGGAGGCCGGATTGAGCTCACATGGGGAGGACAGTTTGAAGTGTAGCGCAGGACTACTCCACCAAATGAGGGTCAACACAGTGTACATTTGCTGTGACACTGTGAGGGCCATATGGTGATGAAAATGGGCTCATGATGAGCGTATTATACCAGTTATAGCAAGTGATTGTGGAGGGCTGTGGATTCTAATGAGACTGAATTCAGTTAACCCTGGAGTCAAACATATGCAGATAGGAGTGAGGTACTGTAGATTAAGACTTCACTTAGAAATGAGATAAGATTTTCCTTCCAGTGTCGAGATCATTTGGAAGAAAATAAATAAATTAACACCTACTCCAAGGGATTGTTTTCTGGCATGAAAATAAATCACATTGGGAGATACTACTTGAGTCACGCTTCGTCTTACAAAACAGTCTTGTTTTGGTGCATCGAAACCATCTGTGTTTGTAAAATATTTACGGGTAAATTGAGGATAGCGAGCCCTGTCCATGTGGACATTTACAGCTTTTTGGAAAAAAGCCATTTAAATCTGAGAGCTTAAGGCAGCCTGTCTTAAACATGCCTAAAAAATTTGAACAAACAATAACACCGTTGTTGTTACCACGCTTCATTAGACTACGACAAACGGCCACGGTTACATTTCTTTAAGACAAGATCGGAGACACATGAGTTGAACTCTAACCTTTTTATTTTGAACCCATAAACTTTTAGTTTCTGTATTGTTTCTGCAAGTAAATGCTAAGCTATCAAAAGTTAACAGACATCTGCTGTTGGTGAAGTCAGTGTTTGTCTTGGGAATGCAAGCTTATAACTGAAACTCAAAAAGAAGAAGGTAAACAAGGATAATCCAGTGTTTAGCTGTGGTTTTGGATGTAGGCTCAACTTAGTGATATTTTGCAGTCATAACTTTCAGTTTGTTATTGTTGTTTATTTTGAGATACTTCATTTCCTCCTTTTTCACAACCTATAAAATTAGATTTCCCTCACTTCTAAATTACAATAAAAAGTTATCTTTATTTTTTTTTTCAAGTTATATTTTTGGGCATTTTGGCCTTTAATGGACAGGACAGCTGAAGAGAGACAGGAAATGTGGGGAGTAGAGAGTGGGGGAGGACATGCAGGAAATGGTCGACCAGCTGGGAATTGAACCAGCGACCTCTGTGACAAGGACTATAGCCTCTAAACGTGGGGCGCTTAGACCGCTAGGCCACCAGGGCCCCATAAAAAGTTTTCCTTAAGGTGACATATCATGCAAAATGGACTTTTTAATGGTTCTCTACCTGAAATATGTGTCCCTGTCTACAAACCCCCCGAGAATGAAAAGAATCCATTCTGCCCCTGTTCTGATTTCTCCACCTTTCTGTAAATGTGTGTGAAACGAGCCGTTTCAGACTTCAGTGTTTTTGTTACGTAACAACAATATCCGGTCTGTCACGGAGTCAGAGCTCGGAGCTTGTTCAGCCCATAGACTGTATAAAATAATACTGAATCCCTCCTCCGTTTTTCATTCCCTGCACACATGTGTGCTAACAAGGAGCTTAGGAGGGAGGCATGCTAGTTGTAGGCTGTCTTAATAAACGCAAAGGTCGGTTTTACTCCCCACGTCTGCAGATTTGAAGATCTAGTGGATGATTTTTATTTTCCATGGATAAGTGCTAGTGCTAGTTAGCATAGCCACATAGCTACATGTTCATAGCTGTAGCTGTGTACCAAGACACACGTCGACATACTGACAAATAAAACAACAAGAAACACTAAATCTGTGACCAATGGTTCAGAAAGGTCCTGCTGCAGGCGCCTCTCCGTCAGGATCAGATTCTGGATCAGATTCAGAGGGTTGAAGTAACGCGGGTTTGTGAGCAGCCGTGTATATTCAGCCAACATGTAAACATTAGATCAACGTGCCGGAGAGCCGAGGCACATCCACTTCCTGGGGGGGCGTGGTCAGAGAGAAAACAGAGTGTTCTGAGGAGGACTGAAGAAGAGGGCTTTTCAGGCAGACCAAAATCTGATTTCAAAGTGTTTTTTTGAGCACAAACTTTAAAGACATGTTTTGGGGACCTCTTAGACCAATATATATTGATGAAAAAAGCGTGATATGTCACCTTTAAACTTAAAGTGGTGTCCAACCATGCAAAGATATAAAAACACCTTCTTATCCAAGTCATCCTGACAATACAAAGGGCTTCTAGTCTACCTGTTTTTTGGGGGGTTTGGGGGATCAATTTTTTATTATTATTTTTTACAACAGAGAAATCCAAAAACCAAGTTTACACAAACAACAAAAAGAAGAGTACAGGAGAGAGGGATCATGTCCATTGTTGATGGAGGATGGAGGCTAAGGAAACAGAGACCAAAAGAAACAAGCAAACAGGAAATACATTTTTAGGATCGCCATTGCATGAATGACAAACATAGGTAGGCAAAAGAAAATTATAAATAAAAACAAACCATGCAAAGGTTTGAAAATACCTTCTTATCCAAGTCATCCTGACAGTACAAAAGGCTTCTAGTCTACCTGTTTTAAAGGCACTATTTTTTGTTTTAGGAAGTGTTAAAGGAAAAGTGTCCCCTCTGTTTTACCTGCAGGGATTCAGCTGAGAGAAAAGAGTCAAACAGCCCAAAAAATATGAATCTAGAAATGCAAACATTGAACAATGTTATATAAAGAGAAAATACTTGCTTTCCCTAGCAGTAGCCATTCATACACTGCAATTCTGCAACAGCAAACAAAGCTCCACCATCATTATACCTGACTTGGTGTCCCAGTGTGTGATTTTACAGCGACTGAATTGCAGGAGAGCAGGATTGGCTGTGACATGCAACA
Organism: Notolabrus celidotus; assembly: GCF_009762535.1. Classification (NCBI taxonomy): domain Eukaryota; kingdom Metazoa; phylum Chordata; class Actinopteri; order Labriformes; family Labridae; genus Notolabrus; species Notolabrus celidotus. The sequence goes on from NC_048293.1 coordinate 25,638,107, forward strand.
TACCTGTGTCAGCATCCAGGGTGATGCATACAATCAGCAGCGAACGTTTCAAAATAGTGATGATACTTTATTGCATCTCGAGTGATCTTCTACCCGAGCAATCTCAGGACCCATCTGACGGCGAGAGGTGATTTATGACAACTTTTCAGTAATTCCAGGTTACAAAAACTGACTCCCGGCCAAGACTTCCTTTTCTGTGCTGGGTTTACATCTGCATCGTAAACACTGTCATTTCTTGGTCCATTACACCCCCCCTGGATAGTGCGTGTTCATCTGTTTCAAGAACCGGTAGCTCTCAGTTCAGCAGCACACGCACAGACGCTTCATTCTGGCTTACTTCAGCGGTATGAACCCGATAAAGAACCGGTTTTATTGTGATTTACTTACACTTTATGGGTCTCTAGTTTGCAGAAACAGCAACATCATGATATAATGCAGACTCTGTCAGGTCTGACTGCGAGAGGAGAAGGAAACAACTTTTAAAAGGTTTGCTGAACGGAGGTGGACAAATCATTTATGATGCATGACACTGATTGACTTTTGCAGCACAGTGTCGAGCAGATTTGTGTCTCACATTAAAATTATCGATCTGCATTTATCCATGGCTGCATTTGCGTACCAAATATCTGTTCATAGAGATAAATAAATTGTCATCTTACTTACAGAAGTTCAGCCTGCTTGTGCTCTACATGACAATGACAATAAATTAGTTTCTCCAACAATCAATTGCAAGCAGAGTCTCTAAATGTTGAAATATATTTAAGTACATATTAAGCACACAGGGGATTAGACTTGTGTATGTCATTTGTAATGTATCTGTCTGTCTGTCTTATTGCCTGATTTGCTTCTCTTTACAAAGAAGTCATTTATCCTGCCCCCCTGTCTTTTCATTCTCAACCAACCCTATGAAAAAAATAAGCCAGTCTTGTTAACCCTAGCATCACTTACAATCACACAATGTTATTAAATCTCCACTTCCAGCTTAAAAAATGTCAGGGCAAACAGACCACTGTAGATTTAATATTCAAACTTTTCAGCTAGTTGACACGCTAGCTAGCTCATTTAAGCCAACAGAGCATGGAACAGCTAGCTGGCTGATTATCTGCTAGTTTCATTCCTCTAAAATCATTGGAGAAACACGTAAATATAAGCGGCAACCCGAATTAAATGTAGACGTTAGCCGGTCATCTGTAGACGCCATGGGATGCAACATTAATGTTAGCTTGCTACCCGTACTTGCAGCAAAACGATCTCCTATCTGAACATAAAAGTGACTTTAAACAGTGACTCATTAGGAAACCAACGTGAAACTTACTTTAGATAAAGGATTTTACTGTCCATCAACGCTGATTACCCTCCTCTTCTTCTTCTTCTTCTCACTTTGCTGATCTCTGTTGGATGAAGGCACTCCAGATAACTGCCTGACTCTACCGTTTGACTCTAGTTAAAATCTTCCTCTTCTTCTGTAAATGGACTTGGTAAATGGACTTGGACTTATATAGCGCTTTTCTAATCTTTCTGACCACTCAAAGCACTTTTACACTTCTCGTCACATTCACCCATTCATACCCATTCACTCACTGATGGTAGAGGCTGCTATGTAGTGACGGACCATCAGTGTTAGCTGATCTCATTCATGCACACATTCACACACCTCTGAACAACAGAGGGAGCAATTCGGGGTTCGGTGTCTTGCTCAATGACACTTCGGCATGTGACTGCCGGAGCTGGGATCGAACCGCCAACCTTACGATTGATCGACGACCGACTCTACCCACTGAGCCACAGATTCTTCTTCTTCTCCTAGTAAGGTGGATTCCAACTCTTTGTGCTACATAGCGCCAACTACTGTACAGGAGGGACTTTGCAGTCAATAGGCGTCACCACTTTCAAAATGCAACTGGCTCCTTTCAACAAGATGTGCGATGCTGTGACATGTCAATCATGTTTGGGGTGGCACCTGGAGGGTCCAGTCAGATTTCAGGGGGGTCCAGTGCTACCATGGCCTCCCCTCTAGCTCTGCTTCTGACCTTAATCCACCATGAGCATTGCACCTTGCAGTATTTAGCTAGTTACAGAGGCGAGGAAAAACTTCCTTTAACAGGCAGAAACCTCCAGCAGAACCAGACTCATGTTAGACACACATCTGCTGAGACTGAGTTGGGGTTGGAAAGAGGGATAGAGGAGAATAAGAGATAGAGGGAACAGTGATAGTGATGAGACGAGTAGAAGTAGCTGTTGCCGCTGGAATCCAGCAGGAGGGTGTCTGCCTCCCGGACCCTGACTGGTAGATGCTTCCAAAGGAGAGGGGTCCTGATAACTGAAGGTTCTACCTCCCATACTAAGACTAGACATTACAGGCAATGTGCAAGTGTTCATCCAAAGAACTGAAAAACTGTCCCCCTTGTTGTTTAACTAACCTCTATTCAACGAGCGAAGGGCAGAATCTTAGCCAGAGGTCAAGCGTTATTGTGAGAGATTAGTGCATAAAAAGAATCAGAGTAGCTCAGAGTGAATTCAATTAAATTGAGTTTAGTTTAAAAGTGTTTGAAAAGACTGTGAAGACTTTATTATAGAGCAGAGTTTAACACATGGAGTTAAAGGAGGTTATAACAGATTTAAAAGCAGATATTAAGGATGGAGGCGGCAGTAGAAGCCATTTAAAAAGTAGAAATTGTACAGAGGTATAGAAATTGCAGTTGAGTATTCGGCGGGCACAGAGCCACGGGCGGGAGTACCTGTGACTCTGCACTTTGTGATGAATGACCTCTGAATGCAGATGTAGAGCAGAATTATAGGACTGCTTCAGCGGGGTGGCTCGGGGGGGCCCTCAGCTCTGACAGGGGCCATGCATCTCAAGGGGCTCGACTCCGGAGTGCAAGGTTACTCCCAGGAAAGGCTGCGGGGGCCTGTGGGGAAGATCGGCAGCTAATCAAGACTCCTGCTCGAACAGAAAGTATCCCCAATCTTCAGATACTTTGTCCTCAGTTCTCCTGTGTTAACTCTTTTTCTGCACTCCTGAAGTCAGCAGTCCTCTCCTCTTTTTCTCTCTTCTTCTGTTTGTCACAGCTTCTTTGTCACTGTAACATCTCTTCTGTTTACTACTTTCATCCCTTCTCTCTTTTTCTGGTGTCTTTCCCCTCGCCTCTAGTTTTCCTCTTCTTCTAGCGTCAGTTTTCCTGTTTTCTTCTCCTCTCCCTGTTCTCCCTTTTACAGTATCTCACAAAAGTGAGTTCACCCCTCACATTTCTGCAAATATTCAATTATATCTTTTCATGGGACAACACTGCAGAAATGACACTTTGATATAATGTAAAGTAGTCAGTGTACAGCTTGTATAACAGTGTAAATTTACTGTCCCCTCAAAATAACTCAACACACAGCCATTAATGTCTAAACCACCGACAACTAAAGTGAGTACACCCCTAAGTGAAAATGTCCAAATTGGGCCCAAAGTCTTAATATTTTCTGTGGCCACCATTATTTTCCAGCACTGCCTTAACCCTCTTAGGCATGGAGTTCACCAGAGCTTCACAGGTTACCACTAGAATCCTCTTCCACTCCTCCATGACAACATCAAGGAGCTGGTGGATGTTAGAGACCTTGCGCTCCTCCACCTTCCGTTTGAGGATGCCCCACAGATGCTCAATAGGGTTTAGGTCTGGAGACATGCTTGGCCACTCCATCACCTTCACCCTCAGCTTCTTTAGCAAGGCAGTGGCCGTCTTGTAGGTGTGTTTGGGGTCGATATCATGTTGGAGTACTGCCCTGTGGCCCAGTTTCTGAAGGGAGGGGATCATGATCTGCTTCAGTATGTCACAGTACATGTTGGCATTCATGGTGACCCTCAATGAACTGTAGCTCCCCAGTGTCGGCAGCACTCATGCAGCCCCAGACCATGACACTCCCACCACCACACACTTGTCTTTGTACTCCTCACCTGGTTGCCACCACACACGCTTAACACCATCTGAACCAAATAAGTTTATCTTGGTCTCATCAGACCACAATAAATGGTTCCAGTAATCCATGTCCTTGGCCACTCCATCACCTTCACCCTCAGCTTCTTTAGCAATGCAGGGGCCGTCTTGAAGGTGTCTTTGGGGTCGTTATCATGTTGGAGTACTGCCCTGTGGCCCAGTTTTTGAATGGAGGGGATCTTGCTCTGCTTCAGTATGTCACAGTACATGTTGGCATTCATGGTTCCCTCAATGAACTGTAGCTCCCCAGTGTCGGCAGCACTCATGCAGACCCAGACCATGACACTCCCACCACCATGCTTGACTGTAGGCAACACACACTTGTCTTTGTACTCCTCACCTGGTTGCCACCACACACACTTGACACCATCTGAACCAAATAAGTTTATCTTGGTCTCATTAGACCACAAGACATGGTTCCAGTAATCCATGTCCTTGGCCACTCCATCACCTTTACCCTCAGCTTCTTTAGCAAGGCATGGTCCGTCTTGGAGGTGTGTTTGGGGTCGTTATCATGTTGGAGTACTGCCCTGTGGCCCAGTTTCTGAAGGGAGGGGATCATGCTCTGCTTCAGTATGTCACAGTACATGTTGGCATTCATGGTTCTCTTAATGAACTGTAGCTCCCCAGTGCCAGCAGCACTCATGCAGCCCCAGACCATGACACTCCCACCACCATGCTTGACTGTAGGCAACACACACTTGTCTTTGTACTCCTCACCTGGTTGCCCCCACACACTCTTGACACCATCTGAACCAAATAGGTTTATCTTGGTCTCATCAGACCACAAGACATGGTTCCAGTAATCCATGTCCTTGGCCACTCCATCACCTTTACCCTCAGCTTCTTTAGCAAGGCAGGGGCCGTCTTGGAGGTGTGTTTGGGGTCGTTATGTTGGAGTACTGCCCTGTGGCCCAGTTTCTGAAGGGAGGGGATCATGCTCTGCTTCAGTATGTCACAGTACATGTTGGCACTCATTGTTCTCTCAATGAACTGTAGCTCCCCAGTGCCGGACACTCTCACTCTCACACACTCTTGACACCATCTGAACCAAATAAGTTTATCTTGGTCTCATCAGACCACAAGACATGGTTCCAGTAATCCATGTCCTTAGTCTGCCTGTCTTTAGCAAATGGTTTGCAGGCTTTCTTGTGCTTCATCTTTAGAAGAAATGTGAGGGGTGTACTCATTTTTGTGAGATACTGTATGTATTTGCTGCTTGTCTCATATTTCTTTTCTTCTTTCACCCCTTACTCCTCCTTTCTTTTATTTCTTAGCTTTTTTCTCTATTTTTGTCTCTTCAATTAACATACCTTTCTCCTCTTTCAGCCTCTGTTTTATACTTTTCATATCTTTTTCCTCTTGTCGTCTTTTTGTCTTTCTACCTGTTAACCTCTTTATTTTTCTTTATTCTGATCTTTGGAGTCTTTATCCTTTCTCGTGTCCTCGTTCATCCTTGCTTTGTTTCTTCTTTACCTTAATTGTCCTTCCTTTTTCTGCGTAACTTCTCCTTTACTCTCTTTCTTTGTTTCTTTTCTTCTCCTATCCCACGTCCTTACTTTACTTTAGTGTCCTCCTCTAATTTACTAGACCTTTACTGATCCTATCATCTGTCTGGGGTTTTCTGTTGGCCTTATCTGCTGCTCTTGTTTGTGTGTTTGTGCGCTTTCATGTGTGTGTGTGTGGGTGTCGCTGTGTGTTGTGCACACGTTGTTGCTGCTGTGCAAAAAAGAAAAGAACCAGCTCGCTGTGAATATCAGGCCCCATCCACCCCCTCCTCCGTCTCTGCTTTCCCTTTTCTTCTCCCACCTCTACTCTTTTCTTCCATTCTTCCCCGGCATGCTCTCCTCCTCTCCATCAGGGCAGGAGCAGCCCAGGAGCAGAGATCCAATTTAGATCTTCCTCCTCAGCTTTCTCTGCCTTCACTGGCTCAAGCAGCGAGCGCACACTATCCTATCTCTTCCCCGGCTCAGATTGAGCGACTCAGAGCAGGCTCTTCCCCCTTGTTTCCATGCTGTTTTATCAGAACACCACAGTGGTGTATTAAGACCGGGGATCGGAGTATACGGGGGGCCAGGCGCAGCACAGTAGGCTGAAGATCATTAAAGTTGTTTATAGCCGCGGTGGGAAGTCCAAACTTGCTCCGCACATGAGATATATTCTCTCGGCTTCTGCCAAATGGAGCTTGCGGCCTCGGCATCACGGGCAGATGATTACCTTTGTGACGCCTCCTGCTCTGCTTTTATTTATAGATACGCTGGGACCAGGGAAAAACCTGAAAAGTTATGCATAAAAGAGAGGGTGAAAAGAAACAGTTGTGCTTTATCTAATGTGGCGTTTATTATCTGCACCTCCTCCCGTTGTGTTTTACATCAAACTACAGGCGTACCATTTGTTCATTCATGTGCAATAACCGTGAGCTTCATAATGACCAGTGGTAGAAAATGTGAAGTCAAAGGCCAAGGCGTCTAAAGAATGCTTGATTATGGTCATTTCAGATAGATAATAGTGAGGTAGAGACTTAGAGCATTGATTTTATATCCAGCAGTCTTATGCACGTGTGTAAGAGTGGGCATGCAGCAAACTGAAAGAGACAGCTGACAGCAGATATTGAGTTTTTTTCCATAAAAGGCCGTAATGAGAAGAGGCAGGTGCTGACTTTCTTCTAAAACAATATCACCTTTAACATCTGGCACTAATTCCACACTTCTACATGTGTGTTTTAAAACTGTCCACGCTGACACGCCTGCAAAAAACACATTTACTGTGCATGCACTGGCTGATGAAGGCAGGAACTGGTTCTCTCATTCAAAGCAGTGCTGCCATTTAGAGCTGATATCACAACTGGACATGAGTATTTCTCTGATAACAGCTTGCAGCCTGCACATACAGGCATTAGTGAAAAATGCAAACATTTTGGTGCACAACAGCAGCTGGTATGAACAGAAAAAAACTGAGCAGGCCCTGTGGTGAGTTATTTATAGCCTCTTACACATCGCAATCTCATTACAGTGCCGGACCAGAGTTTGGACTTACACATTGAACCCTGTAACAGCATAGTATTGGTGTCTCAGTGTGTGATTTCACATTACATTACGGTATTGCAGAAATGTAAGAGGCACGGCGTGAAAACACACATTCAGTCATGCACACACACACACACAGCGCTGTTCTGTCCTGCCGGCTCTGACGCAACACATGGCCACTCCCTATTCCACCGCTGTTACTGTTTCTTACACAGGACCTCCACCAGATCCGTGTTCGTCCGTCTTCAATCCACTACAGTCTGGCTCTGTGCTCTCTCGTCCGTCAAAACCCACCGGTTGCGTTTTCAGAAAGCAGCACAGAGCAGGACAGCTGGACAGCTAGAGCCATGTGACCAAGGTTTCCCGTGACTATTACTGCTTTAATTGATATCCTCCTCCTCTCCTCATCCATGTTGTCTTTCTGGTCCTCTGAAAACCTCTGACCTGTTGACTCCAGGCCTGGCTCCACTCATCATGAAGGTGTGTTATATTGGGAAGGAGTGTTTTATTTTGAAAATGTATGTTTTATTTGGTTTTGGTGCCTGACTTCCTGTCCCGCTCCATCTGCTCTGTTGAGATTGATACGTCATGCTCTGGCATCCGGCAAAAATAGAAGTCTTGCTTATCTGATCCACAACAGAGCGGATCCAGTGGAAGTTAACACATTGAGTAGAATAGAAACCTATCAGATCTGGTGCTGTGACAAATCAGAGTCGGACCGGACATGGATCTGGTGGAATTTGGCTGTTAGGAGGAATCAGACGTGGAACAACTTTGCCTCCACCTTCCCGCCTTGACCTGCCTATGAGCTGTAACAGGGGTGTAAATATCCCGCCTTGAATTGGCAGCATCTAAGAGCCTTATGTTGAGTTGACCGCTGCTCCTTAAGGCAGAGGTCTTCAGACTTATCAAAGGAAAACAGACTAAATGTCACTCCCTAAAACCGACAATGGTCAACTCACTGACAATGACTTTGGAGCATGGCAACAGTGGAGGAGGCTTCTGGAGAGCTGGCCAATCATGTGCTATATTGGGCATTTTACGGGGACAGCATCTTAAATGAAGCAAAAGCTGAAATAACACCAGTCTGAGATAAAGAACTTTCTTTGAGGTGTTAATGATGTAAAACTTGTACTGGGGAATCAGAGGGACAGTTTAAAGCCTGGCAATAAACATTATAACCCCTCAGAAAGGATTTTGTTTCCTAATTTGTATAAGTTTGTTCAGGAGTGCCGGATGGGGGAGAAAAATTAGGACCTTAAGAAATAAAATGCCTTTCTTTTGATGCATTAGTGAAGTGGTGAGGCCCAATCCAATATTTGAAATAAGGCCCAGAATCTCTGGTGGCGGCCCCCGAGCACATAGGTAAAGTAGTTTCTTTGGAGCTTCCTTGTATCTGATCCATTCATTGCCAGATTGCCTTTGTTGTTTCAGATAGAGGACTGAAATTCTAATTTAGTCAGATAAAGAAGTGCTTCAACTTCTCTTGTTTGTCTTTATTTTCCTGCAGTGTTTAATTTAAATACTTTGCAATATGGTGTTATTATTACAGTCTGGCAAAAACATTTCTTTGTAAACAGAAGACGAATGAGTGAAGAAAAAAAAACAAACCTCATCAAAGTTGGCTCAGTGGAAGTGTCTGTACCTGGTGAGTCATAGAAGCGGAGAGTTTGTCTCGCTCTCGTCACTCGCTGGAGGTAAACTCATCCCCAGCTGCTGCTAAAGCAGAGATGAATGCAGCGGATGAAAGCGGAGCCAGCGTGCCGCCGCAGCGTACGCCCACGTCAGCGTGTGTGTGTGTGTGCCTGTGTGTGGGCTCAGCAGTGATCCTACGTGCTGGGCTAATTACTGGGAGGTAATTTAACAGAACCTTTCGCCGCTCTGCCTGGCCGGTCTAGATAACTCTCCGGAGTGGTGCCGGTGGGGGAGGCCAGGCAGGGGTGGGGGGGTAGGGGGAGTCGAGGGGAAGGCTTCAGCGCCATAAAACAAAGGCATCTGCTGGGTAATGTTATTAACACACAGCCTCTGAAGAAGTCCACGAGTAAAGACACTACCTTTGGGTAGGCAAGAAGAATCACATGTACAAAGAGCTTAAAAGGAGGGATAATTGAATTTTCAAGGTGTTGTGTGTTTTTGTTTTTGCCTTAATTTCTGCTCTGGACAAAACAAAGTGGACGTGTGTTGAATGACATTAATCACTCTCTCTGTGTCTCTCGCTCTTTTTAAGGGTGCACTGTTTTTGTTTTCGTTGAAATTGGAAGTGAAGCACCTGACTCGTACCCTCAGATTGAAATTGAGGTCTTACATTGGACACAATAGTCATACTAATGGACACCATCGATAGCAAAACGAGGACTGTCGAAAAATCAAAATGATCCCACTGTCACATCCAACATCAGTCTGACAGCTAAGTCTCTTCCAATTCCACATTTATTCACAGCGCCCATTCCCCCTCTCTCCTCTGTTTGGAGTGTGTGAGCTGCTGGTGTTAGAAAATGAGAAACAAGCACGTAAACAAGCAAGAAGAGAGGAGCGGCTCACACCTGCTGCAGTGGAAATTGGACTTGGCAGACAAATCTTAGGACGGCCCTAAGCGCTGAAATTAAAGGCTGCCAGTCTTCTTTTATTTCATTATTTACAGAGTACAGATGTGCTCAAGTTTTTATGGCCTGCCCTCATTTTTCCAATTGTAAACACACTAGATGAGAAATACATTTCGCCCGAGGCAAAAACAGACATGTGGACCGGAGCAAACCGAGCCTAGTTGGATTGCTTCTGGCAAGGCCAAAATAATTGTTTCATCTCTTCTTGTACCCGGGGATTGAGCAGAATTAGCCATGTGTGAGATTGCACCACCTAATGTTGGTGTGGAATAGTTGTGAGTATTTTTGACCCCATTTCTCAGCACACCATGTAAGCCTCGTATAATAACGTTCCAGCAGCGTGGCTTTAAAATGGAAAGAAATGATCCAACTGAGTCCTTGGTTGTCTTATCTTGTTATTGAGTCATCACTCATTTATCTCAAAAAGCTGTAAGTGATATTAACATTTTACAGCCCTGAGGGGACAATATTGGCTTTTACTGCAATCACATGGAAAACAAAATTGCAGTTTGCTCCCTTTAAGTATTTAATTAGGAGACTTTTATCCGGCTGGCTCCCACTCCCTCTTGTGAGTTTCTTAAGAAGCTTCTCTAAAGTGCTTCCAGAGAGGGATGGAGGAACCTTTTTGTCGGAGTCCCACAAGGTCCTCCAATGAATTAGCAGAAGTTTGATTTTACTGTTATTTTAGTTTGGCAAAGTTGATCAAATTAAGAAGAAGGAAGAAGAAAACACTAAACTTTTCCAATTAGAACTTCCTTCTCTCTGCTGTTTTAATATTATATAACTGTTGTGGCATATTTAAATAGTTACATTCAGACTAGAAGGAGTTTTAAACAGAGGCATCTTGTCACCTTTGCTCCAAAACACTCCAGTTTAAGACAATAAGCTTGGTATTCAGGACTAATAAGTACCTGAATTATGATAGACACCAACTTTTTATTAAAAAACAGCCAATCAGTGTAAACATTTATTTAAATGTATCACAAACTTGATGACACCTCCATGAAATACTCCAGTTTTACCTCCACTAACGCCAAAGTCTACCGGATTCAACATTTTGTCTCATAATACAAAGATTTTTAACCTCTTTGTGTCCTCGTGTTGAGACCTTTGGATGCTCAACGACGAACCCACATTCATTAAAGTACTGATTAAAGCTGGGGTTGGCAGTCTCGGAAAACTAGCATGAATTTGAATGTAGCATGTCCTCATGACTCCGTCTAACCCCTCCCCTCCTCCCTCGGAGCTCCTCCAAAACGACGCCCCCCCGCTCACATGCACGAGCGCCGCTGATTCTCGACCATATGATGGTGACTGATTCAAAACCGGTCCTCACCAAAACATTCTCATAGTGAAAGTTAAAAACACAAACAAACATGGCTGCTGTTAGTACTCACAACTATCATGCTAGCATTATCCAGTTGTACTGGTGACACGATATCAGGAGAAAAGTTATAACACATGTATAACACTGTAACAGCTCTACTGTTTGTTAAACCTGTTCAGTGTAGAGGTTCTTAATTCCTACAGTGTTGATGGTCAGTGAAGGCATCAGGAGAGGTGTAGAGTGTGTGAGCGGGAGAGAGGAGAGACAAGAGGAGAAGTTCTTCATTCATTCAAACATTGATTGTTGTTTTGTTGGTTGGCGTGATCACGGCCGACAGTGACCGGTTATTAAAGATCAACGTGTTCACCAATCGGCTCGTCATCACTACAGCGTCCGGACGGACACTACAATACATCTACATTTCTGTAGGACTTACTAAATGTCATTCATTCTTCTGCTTGTCAGAGCCCCGTGGTGAGAGCTTTTTAGACTCTGATCTGGAGGTCGAGCGAGAGGGGCAGTCAGTAGAGTCAGGGGAAGCAGAGGCAGGAGACGGGGACTCAGAGTGCACGTCGGGGAAATGTACGCGCAGGAGGCGGGCAGAACGGCTGGACGGGATTTGAATGGTTTAAAATTTTGGCACCCAAAAAACGGCGATTGGTTAGTGTTTTCCCAGGTTTACTCCGGCTGTAGATAGCAGCTTTTCTTCGCTCTTTTTTAAGAACACATTATGTATTGATCACCATCAGGACATGAAGATCATTTTAACCAGTATAACAAAAAGTGGATCTAAATCTGACTACCAACCCCAGCTTTAAGTCCAAATATAAGACGACCCTGATTATAAGACGACCTCCCCTCATCAAGATTCAAATTTGGACAAATAAATCTGCCTTATAACTCCTTCAGTTTTAAATATACTACTTTTGAGTCGCTTGGTTTGAGACTAAAAGATAAGATAAGATAAGATACTCCTTTATTCGTCCCACAACGGGGAAATTCAAGGAGTTACAGCAGCAAACAAGAAGGTGTACAGTACAAGAATTTCAACAAGAATATATCTAGAAAAGAAATGTTCATCAGAGACGACAGATTGGCCATAATTCTCCTGTCAGCCACCACCTCCACAGGGTCCAGGACTGAGCTGACCTTCTTCACCAGTTAGTTCAGTCTTGCGCTCCTGTATCCTGTCCGCCCACAGCAGGTGAAATCCTTCCAATGTGGCGTTTTTGTCCGGTGTTAGCTCTGTTAGCATGATGCTACTCTGGTGCTGGGTTAGCTCGTCCACCTTATCGCAGATAGATCTTACATTCCCCATAACGGTGGGTGGAAGGACAGGTCCATGTCGTCTTTTCTTAGCTTGCACCTCAGTACCAGCACGTCGTCCTTGCCTCCTTCTCCTCAGCTCACAGGGAACATCAGGCCTAGCACCGCTTAGTATATAAGACAACCTCCCCTTATCAAGATTTAATTTTGGAAAAAGAAATCTGCCTTATAACTCTCCTTCAGTTTTAAATATACTACTTTTGAGTCGCTTGGTTTGGGACTATCACTGTGTCTCTCCATCTTTCATCCCTCTGGCACTGTGGTTGTGAGCGACAGCCGGCCTCAGTCATGAGGGGTACGCTTACTTTGCAGATAAACGGCCTCATCCAATGCTGTGAACAAATATTGAGATTTAAAGTCCAGATCTAAGATAAGGTGATCATACTTATTCAGATTTACTTGAAAGGAAAAAATGTCTTAATTTGAATAAATACAGTATTTACTCACAGTGCCTCGTGAAGCTTTACATTGACTGATACCGCAGATACATTCCAGCACAGGTTAGATGATGTGTAGCTTTTCTTTGACACCATGGGTGTTGTTAGGTCTTCACTTTCTCATGCAGATTTATCATAAAACCTGTCTCTACCTTGATCTTGTTGCTCCTCCTCTCTTTTGGCTCGTTTTGCTCTCCTGTATTTCCCCTTTTGCTCTTTATGATAAGATAGGTCTTAGTTCCCAGTTTTCCCAGCATCAGTCTTGTTCATTTGTGGTATTTATTATTATTCTCAGAATATAAGTTAAGTAAACATCTGAAAAACAAAGACAGAAGAGTTAAGGAGTGGAAGCTAAGGTTTTGTTTTTTGGAGAGGCCTCCGTTTTACTTTCTTGATGGACTATGTCCAAGGGTCTTCTTGTCTGCGTGGAGGGTCTTGGGAAAGATGATGCCAAACTTTACAGATCATAAATATTTTTATAGCAGTTTGTTTGAATCCCAGTCTCTATAAATAACCTCACTTTGACAAAAGAGAGAAATACAATCAAGACCCGAGTTGAAGATGTGAGGAATGAAAAACAATACCATGACCCTTTTTTTCCCTGTGGACTTGTTTGTTCACGTATCATGTTCATTTCTCAAAGTCGGAGCTCTGTATTGATGATTTATAGTTAAACTGCAGCGTGTCAGAGGTGAGACGCTGTGCAAAGCTCTGGTATCCGAACATGTGTCTGAGTATTTGTTATTTCTCTGTGTGCTGCTTGTTGCTGCTGCTCTGACTGCAGTGTTTCCAGCAGGACGATGTGTCCCACTACGAGCTCATTTGTCTGCATCTGAACTCTTCCCCCTGTCAGGTCTTAAGGGGGGGGGGGCTGGTACACTCTGTGTGTGTGTGTGTGTGAGACAGAGAGAGAGAGTGTAGGATCAACAGCTGAAAATTGCTGCACACTCAGAAGCATGCAGGCAGAGCACACACACATAAACGCACACAACCTCTTAATGACCTTCCCCGTTCAAAGATGCATGAACGTAGCAAGTTCTCAACCGCCCAGAACAATCAGCTTCAGCTGCAGCAATGTTGCACAAACACCACCAGACTGCATGGCTTGGAGTCTGTAGTTGTGAATGGATGTGTGGCTTTTAACATAAACATATTCTGCACATGAATGTCCCTTCAACAGCTCATTTAAATATGACAGATCTATTACAGACAGAGCTGCAAGGCCCTGCTTTACAAGTCTAATCATCTCTGCAGATTCCATAATAAATTCATCATTTAATCACTTATAAGGTAGAGTGTGAAATCGTGCTTCATGTTGAATTGAATCTGACAGCAGCCATGCAGAGTTTTAAATCATTGAGGCGTCATGCTAAGACTCAGTTAATTCCTCTTTTCTCTCGTTTTCTGTATGTAGTTATACGACTTCATCATTCTGTGGATAGTTAATATTAAAGAGAGGATGTTGTGTTTTTTATATTGTATATACGGCTTCTTCAAAAAGTCATGAAAGAATTACACAAGAAGGACACACGATTTTACCAATTTGTGACATCACTGATTGGTGAATCTCCTTTAAAGAGCTAGCTCTGGTGTGTCTTGCTTGGGATTTTCTTGCTGTGCAGATTAAAGGTCCAAAAACACTTGGCTATGATTTATAATTTTAAATAGAGAAACATCAGATAAGTCACAACAGCTTTGTAGCATGGCAACAGTGGAGGAGGCTTCCAGAGAGCCGGCCAATCATATGCCATATGGCATATTGGCCATTTAAAGAAAGTGGGCTCATAGGGAGACAGGGCTCTTAAAGAGACAGCAGCTAAAATAAGGATTCTCAAAGAAACCAGCCTGAAATATGGAAAGAGTAGTTTGAGCTAAAGCTACTGCAGAGATATCAGAGGGACAGTTTGCAGTCTGAAAATGAGCATAGTACCTCCTCAAAGCTGAAGGTTGATGATTGTTGTCCTTCATCTTGTGTTTATTTTCCTTTTGAAAACCTGAGAACTATGATCAGTTGATCCAACATGAGAGAAATAAAACTTTACAGTATTTTTGTGTTTGTTTTAAAGTAAATTGTGATAATTGAAGGACAAATCTATAAGATCATACGTCTCCAGTTTGCACATAAAGCAAAAATACACTTTCAGGGGTCTGTAAATATTAGTTGCCTCCTAACAGTCTAGGATCAATTCATCAGTAGAGAAGACTCTGTGTGGACTGCATGCTGTCATTTAAATAGCTGCAGCACTTCTGCAGTACTCATGTCCTGGACTCAGACTCAAGTCTTGATTATCATGTCTTGTGTCTTGACTCAAACTTGAGCACTGATGAATTGGGTTTGGATTTGACCATTGATTGCACTCAGGCCCTGATCATTTAGGGCTGGCACTTATATTCAACTGCAGGGACTGGGACTTGACTCAGACTCAAGGTACTGCAACACTGGTCTGCAGCTTATTTTTCAGAGGTTTACACTACCAGTCCAAACGTTTGGAAACACCTTCTCATTCAAGGGTTTGTATTTATTCTAATTATTGTAAACACTGAAGACATCAAAACTCTGAAATAACATATATGGAATTATTTAATGCACAAAAAAGTGTTAAACAAAGCAGAATCTGTTTTATATTTTAGATTCTGTAAAGTAGCCCCCTTTTTCCTTCATGACAGCTTTGCACACTCTTGGTATTCTCTCAGTCTGCTTCATGAAGTGGTCTCCTGGAATGGTTTTTCTAATTAACATGAGCCTTGTCAAGAGTTCATTTGTGGAATTATGTGCCTTCTTAATGTGTTTGAGACCATCAGTGGTGTTGTTCAGAGGTAGGGTTAGTACACAATGGGAAGCCCTATTTGACTACTGTTGTAATCCAGATTATGGTTAAACCAGATTATTTCATAGTTTGATGTCTTCAGTGTTAATCTACAATGTTGAAGATAATTAAAATAAATAAAAACCACTGAATGAGAAGGTGTGTCCAAATTTTACACAGGGCAATGTATAAGCAGAGTCCCAAAATGACCCTCCACTCTCCATCACTCAAGAGGTTTCACTTGGACTTCAATCATCTGCAAAGGTTTCCTGTTCCTCAAAATGAAGAGACCCTGTCATTAAAACCCCTAAAGCACTGAAAGAAACAGCTGTACCTAAACGTGTCAGTCTAAGGCAGAGATACAGGAGCTGCACGCCTAACTACTGCTAACTTTAGCTCTTCATTACATGACTCAAGTCCTTCATCAGGTTAAATGACAGCAAAGACATACAGTGAATGGACTTGAAGCATGAAGAAAGTAGTCTTGAAGCAGCACCTCTATGCTGCATATCTTCCTTATCTTTCTACTCCCCTCATTTCTGTCTCTTTCAGATTCCTCATGTTAAAAGAAAAAGACATAGTCAAAGCTTCATAATGATGTGGACTGACAGAACTCTGAGCCTGGTTATGTTTCTAACACTAGATGGGTTGTAAGCTCCAGTATAAGCTCAGATACTTTTCTTCTCTTTGCAAACCCAGTCACAAGGTGTTGGATTTTTGGAGGTGTATGTGTTAGCCCCTCTGTGACCTACAATTACCCATAACAGAGACATGAGTCGTTCTGCTGAGAACTCTAATTCCAGCGTTAGAGAGCACAGCGCTGTTATAGATGTAGTCGAAATGTTCAAATGTCCAACTAAGTGAGATTACAGTCCTGGATTTAACAAAAAGAAACAGACTTTCTGGGGCTTCACACATCAGACCTGCAGGGTGAGAGAATGGCCCAGCACATTCACTGAGGCAGAAAACACACCTGGAATAGTTTCTTATGCACTATCATCAACACATTTACAGTGCAGACTGAGAGTAAAACGTCCTTCTCTGTCAGATCTGCACAGATAAGCATGAGCTATAAACACACAGACACACATCCTGAGGGGCACAAACAAATAAAGAATCCCCCACTGTTACGACAGAGTTGCACTGAACACACACACACACACACACACACATGCATTCAGGTCTTTGTGCCACTTCCCTCAGCTACCTGTGTGACAGCTTGTGTATCCTGCTGGTTTGAAAGGTAAGCCTCAGAGAGACGCTGCACAGAATGATTGTGTAAAATGGGTCAGAGCCTGAATATCATTACTGCCCCGCTCCCCATGTGTGTGTGTGTGTGTACACCAACTCCGTGCATGTGTGTGTGTGTACACCAACTCCGTGCATGTGTGTGTGTGTTTGACAGAGAGAGAGAGAGAGAGAGAGAAGCTGTGAGGATTCTGTGTGTGAAAAGGGGAAAAGTGTGTGTATACAGTTGCAAGTGAGTGTGAAAAACTGTGTGTGTGTGTGTCACACTTAAGCAGCACTGCCACTTGGGGCTTCGAGCTGAACTCTCCAGAGTATAAAGACCGGCGTGGGAAGGGATTGAACTTGTGTGTTACGAGGTGTGTGTCGAGAGGCAGTGTCAGAAGGGTGTGAAACCATGCCATGGCCCACTTTCCTGTCCGGCTTTAGGAATTCCAAACACAGAGCGAGCCGTATGGGGAGGGAGGGAGAGATAGAGGAGGAGAGTTATCTGTATTCGGGTGATGCTGCGGAGTTCTCCATATCCATATCCCGCGTCGAGGTAAACCCATGAATATTGTACGAGGCGAGCTGCTGCAGCAGATCCGGCCAGTGTTTACAGGCGGGGGAACTCATCCCCCCCACATATGGATGAGATGCTGATAAACAGGAGATATTGGCATTACAGAGTCAGGTGTGTCAGGCAGCCCCGCTGAGACAGGAGAGCACCACCAGCACCGCCGACATGAATCTCCACCCCCACAGACGCCAGCACTTGATATCCAGCCGGGGCCCAGCGCTGCACACAGGCGGCATTGTCATGAAATTGTGCACAGTGGGGGGAATTTGGGAGGGGGTATCCAATTTCTGCCTGCAGATCAGTGTGTGTATCTCAACAGGGGATGGGAAGGGTGTTTTTTTTTTCCTCTGGTTACTGTCACAAACGAGAACAGTAACAGCAAAGCCTCTGTTATCCACGTCTTTGAAAGTGGCGTGTGTTCACCGGGATTTGAGAGGCTTGTGTGATTTGTAATACTTTTTCTTCTTCTGTTTCCTTTTTCTTTCCACAGTCCGTCCCAAAACCCATCGCCCTCGAGCCTTGCTTTGGCAACAAAGCGGCCGTGCTCTCCATCTTCGTGCGGCTACCCAGGGGCACCGGCGGCATCCCTCCTCCAGGACAGTCTGGTAAGATGCAGCAGCTGAATCCTCTCTCTCTCCCTGCTTCATCTTTTTGATTGATTGTTGATTCCTTGATACACTTTCCCCGGTGTTATGAAGCTTTAGTAACAGTAAGAGAAAGGCATGTTCACACCCAACACTCTACTCCTCTAACTTGTTACACTGTCCTCTCTCGCTGGAGCTGAAGTTTAAATCCACTGAGGTTAAGAAAACGGCAAAGTGTCCACATCTGCAGATGTAATGTCATTTCAGAAAGTTCTCTGTTTACACTGAAACACCAGAACTACTTCTGCTGTCAAACAAACTAAGTTTAACTTTGAATAATGGATCTGAATGTGGCTCATAATGTTACAGAATAACCAGGTGAAGTGTTATTTCCTTAGAGTATCAACCATCACTATTTTATTTATGCTAAGTCATACAAAAATAGGAAGGTGGCGCATTTAATCACATATTTATGCTAATAAGAAACTTTATTTATATAGAACTTTTTTCAACAAAGTTAAAAAGTGCTTCAAAACAAAAAATGCAGAAAAATAAAAAAGCATATTTTAACTTTTTGTTAAAAAAAGGCCTCAGAGAGTCAAAAGGATCAAAAATAAGCCAATCTTAGGCAAGCATCTCCTGTTGTCTGCAAGTAGCAATCACAGCTTTTTTAAAGGTGTCTGATGGATTTCAGGAGAGCAATCAAACTGCTGTTTGGACACTTGGAAAAACAACCCAAGCTTGTTACTCCAAGTGTCCAAACACAATTTAAGAATCAAGAACTTTTACTGGACATGCTTTGATCAGGCATATTTGACTGCATAAGCAATAACTTGAAGCAAAATTGAACTTTATTTGCGGTTCTACTTCTTTTTTTTTTAATACATGCCCCATATTTAAAAATCAGGGCTGTGAAAATAACATGTTAATTTTGATCACAGAAAAAATGATGTGTTCATATTGAACTCTGATGTCATATGTCACTGATCCAACAACCTTCCACAGCAGCCGTGTGTGCATGATAAAAAAAGTTCCTGATATAAGCTTACATGTCTTTTGATTTACAGTTGTGCTCATAAGTTTACATACCTGGGCAGAATTGATGATTTCTTGGGTAATTTCTGTTGTCTTTATGGAGCGACGCCTGTGAGCTAGTTCAGGCAGACAACTCGAGCTGCAATGCCATACACGTCACATGTCCCACTCTCATAACCATCATCCAATCCTGCCCTCTGCCTCTCAAATTGGCGGTCTATTTAAACTGGGGAAAATCTCCCATCTCTCCCTCTGCCTGTCAACGCCTCTGCTGCTGCATGCCTATTGCTGATATTTCTTCTTCCCCACCGCCTCCCCAGCATCCACCTGCAGGCTCCGGGGGTGTTTAGTATGTTTTGCTCATCACTCCTCAAAGTCTGCATGTAAACTTATCTACAGGGAGTGATGAGGCCGGAGCCTGGGCGCCAAACATGAATATGTATTTGCTGCTACAATAAACAATTTAAACGTGAGTTGTCAGACTGAAATGATATAAAAAGAGTCAACACAGCTGTTTGATAATAATTTGCTTCACCCAACCACTAACCATGAGAGAAAAAAAAGGTTTTCTCTTATCATTTTTATTCTCTGAAAAATGGTCAAAAAAAATCACAAATTCTGCCAGGGTATGTAAACTTTTGAGCACAACTGTATATCATTGCATCCATCTAAGAGATCATTATCTGTGATCTATTAGTAAGTCTGCCCAGGGTCACGATGCATCCTCGAGTCTGCACACACACACACAAACAGAGACATGCTCGGTTACATCCAAACTTTAACATCTTGCATAAAGTCCTGATGTCTGCAGAGGCCTCTTGGTGCCAGGTCAAGCAAAACAAAGAACCATGTGTGAGTCCAGGTGCACATCCAAATATGCAAATCCATATATACTAGATTTATATGTCTACATGTGTATGGGGGGGAGAAGGGACACCGGATGATCAAGTTAAAGTAGTTTGTGAATTAACATTTACTAAGGAGAGGAATAAGGTACAATAAAAGAGTGGAAGCTAGAAATGACCGTCTAGAAAGTGTGTAGCAGTAAATCTGTCCACATTAATAATATATGTGATTAATTAAATACAATTAATCACAAAGCCTGTAATTAATAAGATTAATTATTGAATTTCTTGATAGCACTATTAAAAACACTAGAAGCAGCTTTAATAGAAACAAGGAGGCTAAATGGTTCATACATAAATAAGTGGTGGAGGTCAGACAATAACTTTCACACCATGCACATCATATTGACTTATCCTTCCATGTTTGATATTAAAGGTGACATATAATGCAAAATTGACTTTTTAATGGTTCTCTACCTGAAATATGTGTCCCTGTCTACAAACCCCCCGAGAATGAAAAAAATCCATTCTGCCCCTGTTCTGATTTCTCCACCTTTCTGTAAATGTGTGTGAAACGAGCCGTTTCAGACTTCAGTGTTTTTGTTACGTAACAACAATATCCGGTCTGTCACGGAGTCAGAGCTCGGAGCTTGTTCAGCCCATAGACTGTATAAAATAATACTGAATCCCTCCCCCGTTTTTCATTACCTGCACAAATGTGTGCTAACAAGGAGCTGAGGAGGGAGGCATGCTAGTTGTAGGCTGTCTTAATAAACACAAAGGTCGGTTTTACTCCCCACGTCTGCAGATTTGAAGATCTAGTGGATGATTTTTATTTGTCATGGATAAGTACTAGCGCTAATTAGCATAGCCACATAGCTATATGTTCATAGCTGTAGCTGTAGCTGTGTACCAAGACACACGTCGACATACTGACAAATAAAACAACAAGAAACACTAAATCTGTGACCAATCCTTCAGAAAAGGTCCCGCTGCCTTTCTGGTAGAGGTCGGTTTTACTCCCCACGTCTGCAGATTTGAAGATCTAGTGGATGATTTTTATTTATCATGGATAAGTGCTAGCGCTAGTTAGCATAGCCACATAGCTACATGTTCGTAGCCGTGTACCAAGACACACGTCTACATACTGATAAATAAAACAACAAGAAACACTAAATCTATGACCAATCGTTCAGAAAGGTCCTGCTACAGGCGCCTCTCCGTCAGGATCAGATTCAGAGGGTTGAAGTGACGCGATCTCTGAGCAGCCGTGTATATTCAGCCAACATGTAAACATTCGATCAACGTGCTGGAGAGCCGAGAGCCACATCCACTTCCGGAGGGGGCGTGGTCAGAGAGAAAACAGACTGTTCTGAGGAGGACTGAAGAAGAGGGCTTTTCAGGCAGACCAAAATCAGATTTCAAAGTGTTTTTTTGAGCATAAACTTTAAAGACATGTTTTGGGGACCTCTTAGACCAATATATATTGATGAAAAAAGCGTGATATGTCCCCTTTAAAGATCTGAATTAAAGAACAGATCACACAAGGATCCTTGTGTTAGCTTCATTTGTGGAGCAGGCACCCCACCGTCCTCTGTGCACCGATCACTGCCGTGACTCCATGCTGCGATCATCTGGTGCACGCCATCCCTCACTCTCTCTTCCTCCTGTCTATCATCAGCCGTCCTATGAAATAAAGCCAACTTCCCTTTCCCTGCAAACACATCTGAAATTGTGTTTTCTTTTTAAATCCTCCAACATAAACAGAGAGGAGGAAAATAACGCTGTGTGTGGCAACGATCTTCAGCGACCGAAAGCAGAGTCAGGGGGATTATGGGATATGTAGTCTATAATCACACACCTACAGTAAAACAGGAGCTCCGAATCTACCCGATCATGTTCTCGTTTGTTTGCAGTAATTATTTCATGGCTGCACCATTAACGTGACAAGGATGTATTGATTTTTAAAGATGCTGCAGATACCGTAGCAGGCTGCAGCGCTCTCCTTGCTTTGCCTCATATATTCTCCCTGTCCCCTCCTCGTCCTCCTCCTCCTCCTCCTCCTTCCCTGTGTGGAGAAATGAAGGCTGCAGCACATTTGTTGCTTTCCAACTCATCAGTATTTTCTCCATCTCCATCTCCATCTTTCTGTCTGCATGTTGTCGAGCAAAAACATGCCAGAGCTCTTTTCCATCCCGCTCTTGAATTCTATTCGACTTCTTCCTTTTCTTTTCCTTCCCTTCAGTGTGGTTTTGTTGTAAAGAGCAATAAAGTCTCTTCTTTTTGTTGCCTGTCCTTGCTTTTTCTCCTCCTTCATTCTCTCCCGGGCAGTCTGATAGCACTGAGAATGGAGCCATTACTTCCTTTCATGCTCTTCTCCGTCACTTGCTTTCTTTATATCCCTGTTCGTCCTTCATCTGTTTCCCTTCTCTTTCTTCCCCGAGACAGTCAGATACGACTCAGGACTAAACACTTCACTTGCCTTTTCTCAAAGTTTCCCCCTTCTTCTTTGAGTCCTTGAAGAAGACAGTGGAAGGAAAAAAAAAAAAAGCAGAACTTAACTTGATTCTCTTTCTTTTTCCCCCCTCCTATGTTTTACAGCCTCTTTGCCTCCCACAGTTTAAGTCCCCAGACCTTCACTGAGCCCGGGGCCCTTATTAATTACCACTTAGTCCTTTTGTCATTACAAAACTGCCTCAGCTCTCACTGGAGCTTTCCCTCGGGCGGCTTTTTGTTGAGACCATGTTAGCTGTGTGCCTAGCATTTCCTCATGCCCACAGGCTCATGTGTTAAAATGCTTTTAACTCGCTTCCCATGCAGTCACGTTCGCTTTTTCAGTCCTCGGGCTGCTGTCTGTCGTCGGCGTCACAGCATCACAGCACATCTGTCTACAGTTAGCTTCAACATGGCCGCTTTCCAAACAGCCTAGAGGAGGTCAGGACTGTGGATTATCCCTGATTTTTATCAACCATCCTGCACCCACTTCTAGATCGGGAAGCAAGCTAATAGTTGCAGCCAGTTAAGCTGAAGACTCTCAGACTGTGTGATCCCGGCTGCAGCTTCTCCCCTCGGAATTGATATATGGCTGGCGGCTATGTGCACTCGAACAGGGTAAACGCATCCATCATTGGTGATAAATGGAGTTTATTGGAATTTCATGGCTCAGAAAGTATTAATAAATGTTAATGAAGTGTGCTGTAAGTTAATGATTGCCTGCACTGCCAATCTACGAGCAGAATGTAAGCGTATGAGGGGGATTCTGCAAGTGAGGGGGTGTGTGATCCAATTTTACACTTCCCATTGATTCTAATAGGGCTTCAGTATGCTGTGTCTTCCTATAGTGAGAGTGTTGATTGACACTGCTCATGCACAGTGTCTTTAAAAAATCAAGCAGAGGAGCTGCCTTTCTAAAAAAAAAAAAAAAAAAGCACAAAATGCATCAAAACCACAATCACAGCAGAAAATCAATAAAAGACAATCAGGAGGGATAAAGGGAGAGATGAGATGAGAGGGCTGATGGACGGGAGACACTGGGTAGAAGAAGTGGAGGTTCATTGCGTAACGTTGCAGATGGCGGTAATACATTTACAGAAAATGTCTGGAAAACAAAAATATAAGTGTTAAATATTTTAGGTCGGACTGCCACGCTCAGCACTCAGTTTGATTGACATCTCTGTGCACACACTCCACATTTCTTACAGCCAAACTGTGGGGAACATTCACTGCCTCCTCTTTGCAGAAAATGCACCATGAAAGTTAAGATGTGAGCACAATGGAGCTGAAACGATTACCAGGAAAATAATTAATCGCCGACTCTTTGGTCTTTATTCCTCACATTTCTTAGAAGCTTTGCTGCTTTTCTTTTTAAAGTTATATCTTTGGTTTATACACTCTTATTGATAGAGGAGAGGACAGTGGATAGTGTAGGAGACTGGGAAAATGACATGCAGGAATGATGCCGCAGGCTGAATTCGAACCCAGGCCGCCTGTTACATGGGTGTGCAATTTAACCTTTGGGCTAAGTCTGCACCCGGTTTGCTGCTTTTCTTTTCCAAACATCACATTAAATGAAAAGTTGAGGGTTAAAGGATGTTGTTTGGACAAAATAACAATTTGAAGACTTCATTTGGCTCAAATAAATTGTGATAAGCATTTGTAACATTCTTAAGAACATTCTACAGACTGAACAATCACCTCTTAAGGGCCTGTGTCCACTAATGCTGTTTATTTCGCTGACAGTTCCCATGACCTCAAATTCAGAGCGCTTCTAATTGGGGCTAATTGTTGCTAGGTTATGAAAGTTACCTGCAACATTTCCATTTCCCTTAGTAGTGACTGTTAAGTCTGATTCCTTCATATTTTCTTTCATTCAATGCCATAAAAACAAGGCAAAATTAAACAGCTGATAGAGCTTGTGTCGAGGCGTTAGCAGCAGCTCCATATCTGGAAATTATTCCCCCAAAAAACGAATGTGGTTACTCTAAAAGTTGAACTATTTGAAGGCTGAGGATGTTTTTACACACTGAGGACACTGAGCACTACTAATGCTGAACTGCATTTGGATAGAATGGAAAATAGGCGTTAGTGGACACAGGCCCTTAGTCATTAACCCCTCAAAGACCTAAACAGCCGCCGCCGACTATTTGTTCTTAAATGTTTGATAACTTTTAAACCGCTAATCCTATCAACAAGCTTTAAAAACTCAGTTACAGCGGACATTCTCAGCTTTCCATTCATACCACATTTGTCTCATTCAGCATATTCAAAATAAATTCAAGAGAGTCTGGTGCCCCCAAAGATGGCCCCCAAAGTTCATCTACAGTACATACTGACCCACAAGTATTCTTATTTTTCTCTTATAACACCTTAAAACAAAACTGTGTCTGCGTTCTATCAGTGGTCAGGGTTCGTTCATTATTTGGATGTTGTCTTAATGTCTTCCCCTTTTTTTCTGAGCCTGAAGTGACCATGGATGGAGAAAAAAAAGGGGTGAACTGACAAGAAGCAATAGGCCAGGAAAGGCTATAATAAAATCGCACCGGTATATAGGTAGTATCTTATGGATGAAATACCACATTTCCAATATAATACCAAGTATATTGGGAGCACCGGTGTGTAGGACACTGCACACTGTTTAAAATGGAAAGAAGATATCTTTTTGGTGCAAGTTGCTTTATTGCCTGTTTATCTTGGGACAACACAAAATGTACAAAGTTGACATCATGCTGCATTGAAGAAGACTTATTCTGGTTTAGGTAAGGGGGGCAGAATTTTTTTTATTTTTATTTTTTTTATTACACAAAATTATAATACAACAACACAACTCTGACTGGACAAGGTCTAAACAAACAAACAAATATACATACAAACAAATAAACTTGATAACCTACAACAGGACAAGACATGGGAGCAAGGGGTGGAGCGTAAATATTGTTCAGTGTATAGATAAAGAAAATTGAAAAATAAATAAAATGTATACATTCATGTTCATTCAAGAATTCATGGGGTTTAAAACTCAGGTCAAGTATCAATAGGAGCCATCAAGGTCTTTTATCCATCACTGATAAAATAAAATTCAAAGACCCTCTCTGGCCACTGCCGGGATCTACAAGTGCTGATGCTGCTTGCTCCATAGATATCAGTTCTAAATAATCTTTAAGCCAGCTGTCTATATCAAAACATTTTGCCTTTCTTACCTTCCAATTCATTAAAATTGTCCGTTTTACAGATAGAAATGCTAACGTGATCAAGTGTTGTAATTCTCTGGATGTTATTCCATCTATCTTGTTTCCCAGTAGGGCCACTGTAGGACATAATGATATATTGATATCAAATATTTTGCACAAAAAATCTTTAACATCAATCCAGAACCTTTGGATCTCTGGGCAATGCCATAATTGATGCATTAGTGTTCCCGTCATCCCACAGCCATGCCAGCACAGATCTGAAACATGACAATTCATTTTCTTCAGTTTTTGTGGGGTGATGTATGACCTCCACAGAATCTTCATTTGGATTAATTAATCCAAGGGGGGCAGAATTAAAGATGTTGTAGTCCTCGTACCAGCAACCACTGGTTCAACTCCACCCTCTGCTTCCCACATTTCCCATCTCTCAATGGCCCAAAAAACAAAACAACAACAAAACATCTGAATGAAGGAATCTTGGGAATCAATCCAGTGAAGTCGACCTCTGCTGCCCGTTTGAAAGACTGCAGATTTAAGCCACTTGAACTTTCCTTTAACTTCTAAAATATTAACACACATTGTAAACGAATGCACAAGCGACTTTGAAAGGTATTCACCTAACTGTACTATTTCTGTGTCTGCAGGTTTGGCAGTGGCCAGTGCGCTGGTGGACGTCTCTCAGCAGATGTGTGTGGGCTACAAAGAGAAGTCTGGAGGCCTGAGGAACCGCAAACAGCAGCCCACCGCACAGCCATCCACCTGTATCTGACCACAACCGCCCCACGTCCGCATCGACCACCAACACCCAAAGCTCTCCCATCAATCAGTCCCCCACTCGGCCCCCTCCCTCAAAGACTTCTGCCAGCTCCGCTCTGGCAGGGAGAGGTGCATGCTGGGATAGAGGACTGGAACAATTTGGTGAGGGGCCGAGTTGTACGGCAGACTGGAGCCTCGGGGGGGTGTCCCCTCTCTCTCCTCCTATGGGAACTGTGGGTCCCAAAAAAACTGAAACTGGACTCAAAGAGAGGGAGAAGGGAAGGGAGGGAGGGAGGGAGGGACAGAGCGGGTGCGTACTTCACCCTTCCCCCTCAAAAAAGAAACATTTTACATTTGTCGACACCGCCTCGTTAGAGTCGAGGCGGCCACGGCTTGCTGCTAGAAGAGATCCTCGTCTCGTAGTTTTTGAGAAATCCAGAGACTTTGCAACCTGATATATTCTCGTTTCACTTAAGTTATTGTTGTTCTTTTGTTTTGTATTGTTTTAATTTGAAGGCAGGAACAAACTGGACATGTTCAGCTGCAAAATGCACACACACAAACACACACACACACACACTTCCAAATACACAACTTTCCAGTACCCATTTGTCGCCCGTTGTCACCTGCTGCCACGTTCACAGCTCTGCACTGAGGGCGGGTGTCAGAGGAATCCTGTACAGTTTGGCCTCCATGCGAGCTAACAGCATGTTCAGTCTTCCTTTTAATGAGGATCCACTGTAGGAGGCCGGCCAGGCAGCCAAAGCCCATCTAAAGAGTCTGTGACATTTCTAATCGCCTCTGCGTCTTCTGCCGCTGTCTTTTCTCCGTGGCCTGTCTCTCGCTTTGTCTCCGCCTGTCTCTCTCTGGGTTCTCCTCCGCCATCTGGCTGGCACAGGCTAGCCCACTTTTCTGGCTTCTTTGGCTGCATGTCTGAGCACAAAACAAGACCACAGGAACATCTTATCCTGGTTGGCTGGCTGCGTCGTAAGCCAGGGACGATTGAATCTTTTCCAGCTAATTACTCCTCCAGTTGCAATAAAACCCGCGGCTCTGCACACACAGGTGCACGCACAAGGCTCTCTCTCACACACGCTGGAAACCCTCTGGTGTTTAATGATTGTCCCTTTGGCAGCTCATGTGGAAACAGGCTTCCAATAGATCGTCTGACTCTGATTGACTGATGCGATTAGACGGATCTGTGTGAGGGGCGACAGGTCAGTATCCTCTGTGATTGTTGCCCAAGAAATCCATAGCCTCTAATTGCAGCTCTCTCCTTCCCCCCACAATGCAACGCCTCTTCCAAAAACCCTGTCGCTCTCCTCCTGCAGTTTGATTGGCCATCAATCCGTGTTTATAGTTTGTAGTGTAG
The DNA here is from genome assembly GCF_009762535.1 of Notolabrus celidotus. Lineage (NCBI taxonomy): Eukaryota > Metazoa > Chordata > Actinopteri > Labriformes > Labridae > Notolabrus > Notolabrus celidotus. The sequence goes on from NC_048293.1 coordinate 25,665,696, forward strand.
TTTTCGTTCATTATGATGCAACTGCTAACGATAACATTTCAACTGCAGGTGTAAACGTGAAGCACAGACATACATCACCAGAGCGAGCAGCAACAATGCACAAGTACTAGTGTGTTTCCTTTTTGCACCTTTTTAAAAATGTTGAATTAGTCACCTCTCTTTCAAAAACATAGCAGACATCATTCTCAAATTTAAGCTCCCTGTGTAAGGCTCTTTTAGTGAAGCTCTTTCTTCATTTTTCTTATCTTCTCACAGTACTTCTCTTAAATCACTCGTCCATTTTTGAATAAGTGTTCCTGTTTTTGTTAGTCAGGGAAAATTAGGAAATCAAACTTTCCAACAGTATTAGACAGGCATGTCTGCAGAGGAGGGTTTGGGTCACTGAAATTTATTTTTAAGGTTGTTTTATTTTCAGAAATCTGACTTTAATCTCAGAATTAAGAGAGAAAAGGTCACAAGTCAGACCTCAGAATAAAAAATATACAGCACTCCTCTTCTTGGAAATGAGCCAATGATTAAAAAAAAAAATTAGAGGTTAATATCTGACTGAAAAAAGTCAGATATTATATTTCAAGCTTATAATAACTAATCAGTTAAACCACTTATTCATATTTTTATTACTGCCCCCAAACGCTGGTCATATGTTGTGTAAAAGCTATAACACATCTTTAAGCTATGGCTGTACCTCTGTTGAATGGCTCCTCCCATAATGCTATCATGCCTTACTACCCGGATGTAAACAAGCACAGATGACAGATAGCATCTTACATTGTAACACAGTTCTTCAGTATGTTGATCACAAAAAAAGAGAGATAAAGTTGTGTGTAAGCTGTGTTGCTCAAACTTAAATACAACCATCTGACTGGAGCAATGTGTAACAAGCACAGCTACACAAGAACCAGAAGCTGGTGGTGCTAGCTCTGCTAAGGTCATCTGAGCCTGGGAAATTACTTTGAAAAATTGTGCTCGATTTTGATTGTTTTCCAAGTGTTTTCTTACATTTAACTATCGTCTGAATTTAAGTTTATCCAATCCAATCCATTTTATTTATATAGCACATTTTAAAAAACAACAAGGTTACCAAAGTGCTGCACATCAAATACCAACAGTAGAAATAAATGATAGTACAATTTAAAATACAGTACATTAAAGGTGACATATCATGCAAAATTGACTTTTTAATGGTTCTCTACCTGAAATATGTGTCCCTGTCTACAAACCCCCCGAGAATGAAAAGAATCCATTCTGCCCCTGTTCTGATTTCTCCACCTTTCTGTAAATGTGTGCTAAAACCAGCCGTTTCAGACTTCCGTGTTTTTGTTACGTAACAACAATATCCGGTCTGTCACGGAGTCAGAGCTCGGAGCTTGTTCAGCCCATAGACTGTATAAAATAATACTGAATCCCTCCCCCGTTTTTCATTACCTGCACAAATGTGTGCTAACAAGGAGCTTAGGAGGGAGGCATGCTAGTTGTAGGCTGTCTTAATAAATACAAAGGTCGGTTTTACTCCCCACGTCTGCAGATTTGAAGATCTAGTGGATCATTTTTATTTATCATGGATAAGTGCTAGCGCTAATTATCATAGCCACATAGCTATATGTTCATAGCTGTAGCTGTAGCTGTAGCTGTAGCTGTGTACCAAGACACTCGTCGACATACTGACAAATAAAACAACAAGTAACACTAAATCTGTGACCAATCCTTCAGAAAGGTCCTGCTGCCTTTCTGGCAGAGGTCGGTTTTACTCCCCACATCTGCAGATTTGAAGATCTAGTGGATGATTTTTATTTATCATGGATAAGTTCTAGCGCTAGTTAGCATAGCCACATAGCTACATGTTCATAGCTGTGTACCAAGACACACGTCGACATACTGATAAATAAAACAACAAGAAACACTAAATCTGTGACCAATCGTTTCAGAAAGGTCCTGCTACAGGCGCCTCTCCGTCAGGATCAGATTCAGAGGGTTGAAGTAACGTGATCTCTGAGCAGCCGTGTATATTCAGCCAACATGTAAACATTAGATCAACGTGCTGGAGAGCCGAGGCACATCCACTTCCGGAGGGGGCGTGGTCAGAGAGAAAACAGAGTGTTCTGATGAGGAATGAAGAAGAGGACTTTTCAGGCATGCCAAAATCTGATTTCAAAGTGTTTTTTTGAGCATAAACTTTAAAGACATGTTTTGGGGACCTCTTAGACCAATATATATTGATGAAAAAAGCGTGATATGTCCCCTTTAAAGGACAAACAGAGACCACACAAACTCTCATGCTGTATTAAAAGCCAGGGAGTAAAAATTAGTTTTAAGACGTGATTGACGTGATTTAAAAGTATCCAGGGTGTTTAAATGACTCTTTAGAACGTCCCCCCGTCAGAATAAGAAGAAAAAAGGTCAGACGTCAAAACACATTTCAGTGGCCCCATACCCCTTCTGTATACGTGAAACCTGCAGACATAAGAGTGTGTATAATTTGGAGGATGTATTTCCTTTGTGCACCTTTAAAATGGGACTTCTGAATTGGACACATGTCGTTGAAAAACCTGAGATAGGAAAAACATAATGTATAAAAAACGCCTTCCTCCATTTAGTGCTTCGTGTGTGAGGTTACTCTCAGCGGATGCACTTTTAAAATGTATCTCCTTTTCACATATGCTTTACCTGCTCTTTGCACAATTTTATCTGGAATATTATTTAAGGAAGCATTACTTCTTTTTGTCGATTGAGGAAAAACGAGGGAAACAGCAGAACAAAAAAAAAAAAACACACAAGAGGCAAAACAGAGAAAGAAAAAAAAGCCAGGCTGCTTGTTTGAAACAGAGCTGTTGCTTTGAAATGTCACAGGTAATTTTTCTGTTTTCTGAGGGCATCAGGGTGTCAGATCTCTGTTCCTTTCCTTTTTTATCTTTTCTCCTCCAGCGCTGAATATCAAAGCGGGCATGTTTGCAGAATACAAGCAGCGAGCTCTACAACACCTGCAGTGCCATGACTGAAGGCAGAGGCTGATAGAAGAAGTATACCTCCTCAGGAGTTATTAACTCGCCGCCCTCTGAGAAGTAACAGTAATAGAACAATTTAATAACTCACATTTAGCCTTAAAGAATGCATCATATTTAGCTGCAGCCTCTCACATGTGTTCACAGAGGTAGAACTGCTCGGCGGCTGGTTAAAGGGCACACTTTTAGCACTGGGAAAAGGTCAGAGCAGAAAGCATGAACAAAGTTGACATTCTGTAATTATAGAGAACTGGATGTGCTCACAACTCTACTCAGTGACCTCCAGTCAGCATCGCAACATTATAGAGTCAGTTCTGTTCCTACTCGCACTTCATTTCCTCTCTTTATCATCTGTCGTCTTCTGCTCTGTCTGCCACTAGAGGAACCTTTTTTTCTGTAAGCTGGTGCAGGTTTTGATAAGCGCTCTGTTACTTCTGCAGAGACGTAATGTAAGAAAGTGACCGTCAGTCACCAGCTGAATGTAGAAGAAAAGTCCTTCTTATTTCAGTCTTTTTTTTAAGTTATATTTTGGGGCTTTTTTGCCAGGACAGCTGAAGAGAGACAGGAAATGTGGGGAGTAGAGAGTGGGGGAAGACATGCACTGAATGGTCGACTGGACTACAGCTTCTGTACCATAGACTGTATGTAAAATGGATGTCATCTCACTCGTCTCAAAGACCTTGTTTCCACCAAGCGGTCTGGTATGGATCAGTACAGTTTGGTACAGGTCGGATCTGTAACGCCCAATGGTGTAGAATTTTTTTCTGGTGACTCAAATGATGGCTGAAATGTCCCCACCATTATTAAGGTTGATGGGAAAAAAATGCGCCTCTTGCAGCGCACAAAGGTTTAAAAAAAAACCTTCCCATTTCGGCACCGCCTCCCAAATACGTCTTTGAGACCGGTCTGTTTTTTGATTGGCTTAGCTCCCTGTTGGCTGTTTTTTTGCTTGCAGCTTTTGCCAGTGTTGACGGCGCACTCATGTCTGAGGATGTCGGCAGGCAAGAAAAAAAAGATGGACATTAGAAGCTAGTCACCAGAGGAAAATAGTCCTCCCTCATAGGCAACCGCTAATGAATGCAAAACATCGTTTCTGTGGCTATGTCCCCACCAAAGTCAAAATCAAACCTACGCCCTTGGTAACGCCTGATCCTGTTTGCGTTTTCACAGCCAACCGTGCCCTACTTGGTGGGCGCTGTGTAAGCCGGATGCCGATAGCCGCGCCAGCTACGTAATAGCGTGTCACAGTGTACCCCGCTAATAAATGCAACGAAGAAGAAACACTCAAGGAAGTCTGCACCTCCACAGTCAACCATGGAACACTGTTTCTTGACGCCATTATCCAAACAAAAAATGTTATCTTCCTGAAGTCCACTGGAGATTTAAACATGGCGGGGTTATGTGTTGTTCTTTATTACCGATGATTCTTTCGACCAATCAACAGACTGCAGTGTTTCTAGCTCCACCTTCTGGGGTCGGATCGGCATGTCTGGCACCCCAACAGAAGGGTACCAAAAAGTGGGATGGTACGGCTCAGTAATTTGGGGACCTGTCCCGGGTTTTAGTCAATGGAAACGCCACAAAATGCGTGCCAGACCGAGACGAACCAAACTGAACCGCTTGGTGGAAATGGGGCTAAAGTGAGGCCGCCACAAAAACTGCTCCCCCTAGTGGCTGGCTGTCGTACGAATGTTTCTCACATCCATATGCTGTGGTGATATGTAGCTATTATTTGACTGTTTTGTGCTCAAGGCCTCTTTTTCCTGAAAAGTTTCTTTCATTAGTTATTAAAGGTTAAAAAACGGGGTTTTACATCCGGTTTTAATTTGATAGACAGCTGCTGTAGAGAGAAACTCTGTAGGACCTCTGGACGGTATAAATTCCCTACTGCACAGACTCTGGCTGCAGAAAATGTACAAGATGACAGCAATCTGGAACGGGATATTTTGGCTTCAAAACCGTACAATGGGAAAAGGTGGAGCGACGCTGTCCATTATATATACAGTCTATGCTTTACACGTGGGGGCGCTTAGACCGCTTGGCCACCAGAGCCCAGATATTTCACTCCTTTTAAAGCATCTTTGCTCTGTCCTTCCTTTTCAACTTTTTGTTCACCCACATTTCCCCAAAGTTTTCCAACCATCACTAGGAGGTGCTATTTCATCGCCCAAAACTTGCGACATGCTTGCAACTGAGGCAGCATTTGAGATTTAAAATGCTCTGTACCGATCCCTTTTACTTGAGGAGAACAAACCTTCTGGGTTGCACCTTTTTACAATCTCTTCCTCCTTTCGTTGGAGCCTGCTTGGCGGTCGTGCTCGGCTCATGTACAGGCGCTGAAGGATAAACCTCACCTGGTGCTTCAAACTGGAAATATTTTGTAGAAAGAGCGAGCCCCTTACTCGATGGAGTCCAGAGAGAGGCGAGCGAACAAAGTCACACTGACCTATTATCAAACGTGTGATGTGCCGCTGACACTACATCGCAACTGGAGTTTACATGCAGAGCGTTCTTGTCCTCTGCAGAATCAGCAGCACTCTCACTTCAACAGGAGCAGCTCTCAGATCACAGATTTGTTTGTTTGTGTGTAGGTGAAACGTTTAGCTTTGTTTTCTTTGCATTGAAACTTTAAAAAGAATCACTTTACTTCATCCTCTGGTAACACCATTCAGACGATAACCCTGCTTGTTTTCAGTTCTGAATTTTTATAGATCTACATTTTGCAAAGAACCTCTTCAAATCTGTTCCACGGCTGATTCAGATGTACTGTAGTAATAACTCAAAGAATGAAGATTGTGGTTTTGTTGCTGTTTTTTTATTTTTCTTTTGTACATGAATGTAAAATGAAAAACCACCTGTGCAGCCACGAGGATCCTTCAAACTGGAGCCCGCTGGGGGGACGGTTCCTGTGTCCCAGCCAGAGCTCTGTGTTGAACACAGACAGCACAGAAAGAGGTCAGGGGTCAGAGTGTGTACAAGCTGGTTTGTCTTGCAGAAGATGCATTGAGAGAAACTGAACATCTAAAGAGGGACCTGCACAGAGCCTTGCAAATGTGATCCTGTTCTGCTGGAGGGTTCAGACGAGCAGATCCTGGGTCCGATGATGTCTACAGATAAAGTTTTGTTTTTAATTCTGCTGAATGACTAACTTAAACCTTCTCTGACAGACTATTCATTCTGTTTTTTGTTGTCACGTGTGGCCAGTCTCACTCATTTCAGTCTTCATCACAAGCAGAGTGATGAAAAACAAACTCTGTTATCTGTAACCACTATTTGACCCAGCCTCACACCGGGTTCCTACACATGTCTGAAAGTCTCAAAGTGATCAAAAACCGATATTTAAAAACAGGTCTTTGATTAGGAGACGTCCCCCCTCGGACCGCCCTCACAGGATCTTGAATATCTGGAGGTTTTTCGTGTCCTCAGCTCACCCTGCTCAGGCTCCAATCAGCTCTATCAGGTTTTTCTTCCTCCAGAGACCGGGTTCAGTCTGCTCCAGCCGAGCCAAGCTGTGAAGACATACATTTTCATTGCAGCCTCACAGCAGGGGTCGGCTGGTCCTGCATGATAGGACCACAGCCAGCCTGTGACGGTCTCCTCCTCCCTCTCTTCTTTGTGCTTTATTCACTGCTCAGCTTGTGCTGTTGTGTGAGATAGAAATCTTGCTGTGGTCAGCCCTTAACATTTTTCTGTCTTGGAGTTTAGTTTCCCTCCTGTCTTCTTGTTCACACCTTCAGGTCTCAGCCTCTTTGTGATCACTCTCTGGATCACTTTTGGATGTACGGCAGCAACCTCAAGGTGCTCTGTGGAGTTTGTGTTGAATTCATCTCTAGTCAAAAATTTGAAAAGTTCTTTTTAAAGACATTTATGAACAATGCATCTTGCTTTTGCTTTTGTGTGCACACCATCACACGCACAGATTGCAGCCACTGATAAAAACTTTGAGTGATCACAAACTCCACAAGACACCGTTAAGTTCCTGCTGATGCAGATCAAGAGTCTCCTGCTCACGCTGCGTCACGTTTCAAGTTTTAACCAGCGAGCCAGTCGGAGGCTTTGACTTTGAAGAAATGCAGAGCTTCCACTGTGAGGACTCCAAACTAGGGAAGTGTTTCATCTTCTTTATTTCATTAGACTCAATGTAAGCCAGATTCATCTGACAAGTCCAGATAAACATCTTATTTCAGGACAAAAACAAGACCTGAATTGTTTGTAATGAGATAAAAGACATTATTCTTGGACAGGTACATTTTTGTTACCCTATAGGTTGATTTTGTACTCATCACAAGCAGTCCAGGTCTTCTTCTTGGCTTCTAATATCTTGAAGTAAGACGCCTATCTTGACTTGTCAGCTGACTGTGGCTCATATTCATTCTAATGACATAAATAAGACTAATGCACTTCCTTAGTTTTGAGTGTCTGCAGCGTTGTTTGCAGTCTTGCTCTGTAACAAAATCCCTGCTTCGTACCAAGATGCTTTTTTGCCAGCAGATCAATTTTCAACATGATGTGGTGAAATATTAACAGACTTCTTCTGCATGCAGTGACCTTGTGTGATTTGGGAAAACCTCCTCCATATTTATGGTATAATTTTTGGACTTCTCTCGGTTCAGCTTGACGCAGAATCTCTGCCCTTTCTGTACAACATGCCTGAAAAGTCTTGCGTGGGTGTGTCTTTTTAAAAACCACATTTTTTGGATAAGAATGCACCTTCTCTTTCTTGAATCCCTCGCTTTCTTAACCCCGCTACAAATCAAAACTTAAGAGCACAAAACAAACCTTCACAGTGTCCAGAGGGAACTTGAATCACTCGGTTTAAATCATCTGACTTCCTGTATTGTGGTCGAACGCATGAGAGCCCAGCTGTAAACATGAACTTTACCGTGTTCACTGTTCTGACGCTAAATAGCAAGAATCCTGGAGTCCTAAAGTTCAGATTTTCCACATGATCTCAGCCCCACCTTCATTTGAAGCCGCTCGGATGTGCTTCTCCATGTGGAAGCTTGTAAAGGGAAATGTGTAGGAACCCTGTCCGCCGTCTGCCTGTCTTACACGGGACTTCCACCAGATCCGTGTCCGGTCTGTCTCAGATCCGTGCGCTCTCGTCCGTCAACACCCACCGGTTGCGTTTTTGGAACGCAGCACAGAGCAGGACCGCCGGACAGCTGGAGTCATGTGACAGAGGTTTTCCCTCTCCTCATCCATGTTGTCTTTCTGGTCCAATGAAAACCTCTGACCTCTTGACTCCAGGCCTGGCTCCGCTCATCATGACTTTTTGTTGTCATAGCTAAGTTAAATACGATCTGGTGATAACACAGAGTGTATTATTCTGAAAATGAACCAGATGTTTTCATCTTGTTTTGGAGCCTGACTTCCTGTCTCGCTCTATCTGCTCTGTTGAGATTGATGCATCCAGCAACAATAGAAGTCCTGGAGCGGATCCAGTGGAAGTTAACACATTGACTAGAATAGAAACCTATCAGATCCGGTGCCGTGACGGATCGGAGACGGACCGGACCTTGGATCTGGTGGAATCTTGCCTTTATGTGTCTCAGTTTATAGAAATGTGCAGCTCCCTCTAAACCGCCTGCTTTTCCAAGCCTCAAACTTTATCGGGTAACTTCCAACGGCCTTCATTCCAGCGCCTTAACCTCTGTGTTAACTGGTAGAAACCTGCAACAAATACATATTTATAAACTGTAAATTAATACCAGGAAAGTTCCTTATATTAACGTGACAAGCAGAGAACACTGGCAGCATTAATATGTGTTTAAAATGCTTTAACACAGCGGGTTAAAGCTCAGGAAGAAGGCCGCTGTAAGATCTGGCATTACCCTCTTTCTTTCTTTCTGTATCTCTTTGTATAGCGGCATTATATATACTGAGGAAGTAGTTTGTTAATATGTATAATTTAGCAGTTGCTGTTTTCTTTGTAAATAATGAGAAAGTATTGTGAATGACTTTGTTGAATGGTTTTAAAAATCATTTATGGCGAAACCTCTCCAGGCTTTTATAAATGTGACTGCAGTACATAGCATATTTTGTATGTCAGAGCGCAGTGTAAAGATGAACAAGCATTACTAGAAGCTGATGAAACTACGTGTAAAACTTGAGGATAATAGCTAGCTGAACTTGTAATTACTGATGTACATAAAAGAATGACAGAACATTTTTGTCTATTATTAAATGTGAAAACCTACCCACCGCTGTTTGTGTCCTCAGTGTTTAAACCCCTAAAATTGAAACTCCTCCTTTAGAGCGTGTTTGATTCTTCCTGCAGCGCTCGAGGGGGGGTGCATCATAATGTGCGCCATTTCTGGTGCGACGTCTTTTCAAGTAAGCGCACTGAAAGATTTCCTTTGAAGGAGGAACAACAAAAAACAAACGCCACCGGCAGCCTCCAGAGGAAACAACGTTCACCTTACCATGCAAAGTGTTGGAAGAAGTTCAGGGAGTTATTTTAAAGTGAAGCGCCGGTGTGTTCCTCTGCTTTGTGGAAAAGTTTGGCAGGAATTTGGCAGAAGAAGAAAGTTTACATGGTGTCCAAATTGGAAAGGGTTCATCCTCCAGGGAACAGAAGAACTCCAAAGTTTACTCAGCAGTCTGGTTAGTTTGGATTGATTACCAGATAAAGTGGAGTCACTGTAAGAGCTTTGGTCATCTGCTAACTTTTATAAAACATTATAACCAGTTTGAAATTTTAGATTCTCCAATATTTCTTGTTTCTTGCTGAATACCTGCAGACTTAATGCCAATCCAGTCTGCTCCTTACCAAACGTTAGCTGATGGAGTTTGAATCAATCAATCTTTATTTATAAAGTGCTAAATAACAACAAACGTTATCTAAAGACACTTTCCAAACAGAGCAGGTCTACACCGTACTCTATATTCATCACCACTTATCCTGCTTCTTTCTCTCTGTCCGTCTGTCTTTCTTTCTTTCTTTCTTTCTTTCTTTCTTTCAGTTTCTATCTTTCTTTCATTCTTTTTTCTTTCTTTCTTTCAGTTTCTTCCTTTAATTTTTCTATCTTGCTTTCCTTCTTTCCTGTCTTTCTTTCTTTCTTTCTTATTTCTTACAATTTTTCTTTACTTTTTTCTTTGTTTCTCGCTTCCCTGTCTTTCTTTCTTTCCATTTCTTCTCTCTTTCTTTCATTCATTTTCTTTCCTTATGTCTTTCTTCCTTTCTTTCTTTCTTTCTTTCTTTCTTTCTTTCTTTCTATCTTTCTTTCATTTTCTTTCCTTATCTTTCTTTCTTTCTCTCTATCTTTCTTTCATTTTCTTTCCTTACTTTCTTTCTCTCTCCTTTCTTTCTTTCTTTCTTTCTTTCATTTTCTTTCCTTGTGTCTTTCTTTCTTTCTCTTCCCTCCTTACTTTCTTTCTTTCTTTCTTTCTCTCTATCTTTCTTTAATTTTCTTTCCTTACTTTCTTTCTCTCTCCTATCCTTCTTTCTTTCTCTTCCCTCCTTACTTTCTTTCTCTCTCCTTTCTTTCTTTCTTTCTTTCTTTCTCTTCCCTCCTTACTTTCTTTCTTTCTTTCTCTTCCCTCCTTACTTTCTTTCTCTATCCTTTTTTTCTCTCTTTCTTTCTTTCTTTCATTTTCTTTCCTCATGTCTTTCTTCCTTTCTTTCTTTCTTTCTTTCTCTCTCTCTTTCTATCTTTCATTTTCTTTCCTTGTGTCTTTCTTCCTTTCTTTTGTTCTTTCTTTACTTTATTTTGTCATTGTTTCTAACTTCCCAGTCTTTCTTTCTTTCTTTCTTTCTTTCTTTCTGTCTCTCTCTCTTTCTTTCTTCCTTTACTTTCCTTTTGTCTTTGTTTATCTCTTCTCTGTCTTTCTTTCTTTCCCTTTCTTCTTCTTATATTATGAACAAAGACCCAACATCAAGACCGGATCAGATCCAGTCCCCTCTTACAGACAGGACTCAGTCTGATCTCATCTTAATCCACAATGAGCAGAGCACTTTGCAGCATTTAGCAAGTTACAGTGGCAAGGACAAACTTCCTTTAACAGGCAGAAACCTCCAGCAGGACCAGACTCATGTTAGACACACATCTGCATAGACCTACCATGTTGGAGAGAGGGATAGAGAAGAATGAATGTGGTATGTATCATATTTCAGGGTTTTTGAAGAGGGGTTATGACGCTGAAATATGGCGATCACACTGGAAATGCTAATTGAGGCCATAGCCTTACTGCAGGCCCACCTGTCAGTCACATAAGCCCCGCCCCCTAATTATGCATGGATAAGTTATACTAAAAATTTCAGCTGTCATGAATAAAGAAACTTCTGGTTAAAGTTTTTGCTAAACAACAGCAGAAATAAAATAACTATTGGACTGAAGCCCGAGTTTCATCTCATCCTGCTCAGCATGTGTCATGATGTCTCACTCTGGATTAAAAGTTCAGGACAAAAACTTTCTCCCCACGGTGGGTTGTCATGATGTGGCACCACACCCGTCTGCTGCTCCGAGTCAGAAGCAAAAACAAACGTTGGAGTTATTATTTGTAAAAACACTTTTCCCCAGGCTTGTTTTCAAATAATTGCTGCTATTTTAAGCTGCTGTTGATGTTTGCGAGCCCTCCGGCTACTCAGCGGCAAGAGAGGCAGAGTGTCGGTGAGCTGCTGTGTTCTCCCCAACTATTATTCATCACTACTTATCATACTTCTTTCTCTCTCTCTTACTCTCTCTCTTTCTTTCTCTCTCTCTCTCTCTCTCTCTTTATTTCTTCCTTTTCTTCCTTTCCTTCTTTCTATCTCTCTTTCTCTCTTTCTTTCTTTCTTTCTTTCTGTCTGTCTTTCTTTCTTTCTTTCTTTGCTTTACTTTTTTATTTCCCTCTTCTCTTTCTTTCTTTCTTTTTTCTATCTTCTTCTCTTTTCCTTACCTTTTCTTTGTTTCTGTTTTCTCTGTCTCTTTCTTTTTTCTTCCTTTTTTTCTATCAGCCTTTCTTCCTTTCTTTCCTTCTTTCATTTTCTTTTCTTATTCTTTCTCTCTTAGTTTCTTCTTTCTTAGTTACTTTGTTTCTCTACTTTACTTTTGTCTGTGTTTATCTCTTCTGTCTGTCTTTCTTTCTTTCCTTCTATATTTCGTTCTTTCTCTCTCTCTTTCTTCTTTTCTCTCTGTCTATCTTTATTTCTTCCTTTACTTTCTTTCTTTCCTTCTTTCTATCTCTCTTTCTCTCTCTCTCTCTCTTTATCTCTCTCTCTCTTTCTTTCTTTCTTTCTTTCTCTCTTTCTTTCTATCTCTCTTTCTCTCTCTCTCTATCTCTCTCTCTCTTTCTTTCTTTCTTTCTTTCTTTCTCTCTTTCTTTCTATCTCTCTTTCTCTCTCTCTTTCTTTCTTTCTTTCTTTCTATCTCTCTTTCTCTCTCTCTCTCTCTCTCTCTCTCTCTCTTTATCTCTCTCTCTCTTTCTTTCTTTCTTTCTCTTTTTCTTTTTGGTTTTTTTCTTTGCTTTACTTTTTCTGTTTCTCCCTTTATTTCTTTCTTTCCTTTTCTTTCCATATTTTTGTCTGTCTATCTTTCTGCCTTTCCTTCTTTCTTCCTTACTTTCTGTCTTTCTGTCTGTCTTTCTTTCTTTGCTTTACTTTTTTATTTCCCTCTTCTCTTTCTTTCTTTCTTTTTTCCATCTTTCTTTCTTTTCCTTACCTTTTCTTTGTTTCTGTTTTCTCTGTCTATCTTTCTTTCTTTTTTCTTCCTTTCTTCTATCAGTCTTTCTTCCTTTCTTTCCTTCTTTCATTTTCTTTTCTTATTCTTCTCTCTTAGTTTCTTCTTTCTTACTTACTTTGTTTCTTTACTTTACTTTTGTCTGTGTTTATCTACTCTGTCTTTCTTTCTTTCCTTCTATATTTCTTTCTTTCTAGTTTTCTGTGTGTCTTCTTCCTCTCTTATCTCTTTCCTTCTTATTATCATGAGCTGATGTTTAGTTTTGGTTCCTCTGTGTGTTTAGTGATCCAGGTCTCTTGTTGTATTTTCTTGTGTTTCCTGTTTTATTTTGAAGTTCTTGCTCCCTGTGTTTCCTGTCTGGCTTTACTTCCTGTCTTTGTGTGTTTCCCTCCTTTTTTGATGACCCTGATTAGTCTCAGCTGTGTCCTGTGCTCCTCACCTGTATTAATTACTGTGTGTGTTCAGTTGTTCTGTTTCCTCTGTCCTGTGTGGATCATTGTTTGTCTCTCCTGTGTTCTGTGTGTTTCTGTGTTTCTGTGTTTCCTTTAGGATTTAGTTTTTGGACATTTGAGTAAGATTGTTTATTAAAACCTTTTTATTTTAAAATCTGCACTTAGGTCCTCCTTAATCGTTCCCTCAATGTGACTTTCTTTCTTTCTTTCTTTCTTTCTTTCTTTCTTTCTTTCTTTCTTTCTTTCTTTCTTTCTTTCCTTTTTCTTTTGTTCCTTTCTATCTATATATCTATTTCTTTCCTTCCTTTTCTTTCTTTCTTTTTTCCTTTCTTTCTATCTTTCCTTCCATCTGTCTTGCTTTACTTTTTCTTTGTTTCTCTCTTTCTTACTGTTTCTTTCTTTCCTTTTCTTTCCTTGTTTATTGCTTTCTGTCTTTCTGTCTGTCTTCCTTCCTTTCTTTATTTCTATTTTCCTTTCTTTCTGTCTTTTTTCCTTTTTTTTATTTCCCTCTCCTGTCTTTTTTTCTTCTTTCTGTCAATCTTTCTTTCTGTCTGTCGATCAATCTTTCTTTACTTGTGTCTTTCTTTCTCTTCTATGTCCTTCTTTCTTTCCCTTTTTTCTTTTTCTTTCCTTTTCTCTTCTACTTATTTCCCTCTTTCTTATTTCTTACTTTCTTTACTTTGCTTTTGTCTTTATCTTTGTCTTTCCTTCTTCTTCTATATTTCTTTCTTTCTATTTTTCTCTGTCCCTGTGTTTCCTGTTTGGCTTTACTTCCTGTCTTTGTGTGTTTCCCTCCTTTTTTGATTACCCTGATTAGTCTCACCTGTGTCCTGTGCTTCTCACCTGTTAATCTCTCAATGTGACTTTATTTCCTTTTTCATTCCTTATTTCTTTCTTTCTTTCTTTCTTTCTTTCTTTCTTATTTTCTGTATCATCTTATGTATTTCTTCTTTTCTAATTTCTACCCCCTCTCCCTCAGCGGGTGTCTATCTTTCTTTTATTACTTTCTCATTCTTTAACCCTGTCTCTCTGTTTTTTCTTCACTGGGTTCTTGTTTCCTTCCCTCTCCTCTTGTTTCCTCTCCCTCTTATCTGCTCTTCTCCTTGTTTTTAAGAGTATAGTCTGGACTATCTTCCCTGTTTCTATGAAGCTCTTTTGAAAGTGTGTGTCCTGTTTCTTCAGGACAGACTGATGAACTGTGACTCTTTGTTTTGTCTGCTGACAGTCTGTGATACGTCTCTCGTCGTGACTTGTCTCAGGTGTGAGTCAGGGCCGTCGCTGCTTCAGAAACTGTGTGAGGCTGAAATCTTCACACTGGGCCTTGTGGTGGAGGTGTGAGGCCCTCAGTGGGACACTGCTGCAGGCCTGGCCTTGTGTTTTGGGACCAGGTCTGTCAGTGTGAAACAACAATAAACAAGTTAGCAAGAAGCTAACAGGGTGTAAGATGAACGGTGAAAACACGGAAAGCTCTTTTTACCTTTCGTATATGATTCCTCTGTCACCTTTTCTTTTTTGATCAAGCCCTTTTCTTTTCCCACTTCTCCTCTAGCATCTCCTTGTACCCTTCATCATTCCCTCTCCTCTTCCTCCATCTTCCTGCCTCCCCCACATTCCTCCCCGCCTCTCCATCTTTTTGTTTCCATCTCTCCCTCTCTCCACTGTTGTGTGTAACCCTGTCTTCTCTCCCTCCCTGCCTCAGGAGCTGCTGTTCGCTGTAAACAGATGATTAGGTGCTGCCCTTTGATTCCAAGTCTTTGACTAAATCCATCCTGATCATCCTGACAGCCGCTCTCTGTCGCTCTGAAGCAGTTGGCTGATAATGAGCCTCTTATTTTCTCCTTTTTTTTTTTTTTCTCCCCTCCTTCACATTATGCTGTTTATGAAACCACCCCCTCCCCCTCATCCTCTGAGTCTAAATCCCGAGTAAGCAGAGAGGGTTTGCAGACTTCACATGTGTCTGCCCATTTTCAGGTCATGCAGTCTTTATTGCATTCACCCAAACAGTCTAATAAAATTATCTGCCTTCAGCTTTAAGTCTGCCTTGTTTTTTTTTTCCTCTCTGCAGAGCTGTCAGGGGCAATAACGTCTGTAAAGTCCCCCCGTCGTATTTTAAATTTGCTGAACAAAGGTTACACGATGAAATGTAATTCTCAGAAATGCTGCATTTGTGTTTTCTTGTCGCAGACGTTCTCTTTTGTTGTTTCCTCCTCTCTCTCGTCTTGCTGACAGCATCAGACACATTATCACAATTAGTAAACATTTCTCTGAGGAGCTGCTACCATCTATCCGCCCCTGCTTCCTCCTGTCACACTCACTTATTGTGCTGTTTTTCCTCCTCAGTACTTGTAATGTTTCACTCAAAGATATCCCAAGGATGAAAGAGACCTGGCTGCTGATGTGTGATGGGTACTCCAAATTAAAACCAGGTGTCATCCAGAGTTATAGATAGCATCCAGGATGTTTCTTAAATAACAAAATTGCCCAATTTGTCAGCAGGGCAGTCTAATGTTTCAGGGAATTATTAGCCTTCAAAGAGCAGAACTTGGGCCTTTTTTGAGAGTTGACAAAATAATCCCATCACAGACTTTTCAATCATATGGTCTGATCCGCCTCAGCAGATGGAGTTTACTTGTTTATCCCCAAAGCACATTCCAGCATGTTGGCTTGAGATGAAACCCAGAGTTAAATCTTATTATATAGTATGGTACAATAGGATACAGAGGTATACAATACGATGTGATATGATACTTTACGATAAACAACATGATACTTAACAATATGATACTTTACAATATAATACTTTACAATATGATACTTTACAATATGATAGTTTACAATATGATACTTTACGATATGATACTTTAAGATACAATACTTTACAATATGATACTTTACAATATGATACTGTACAATATGATACTTTACGATATGATAGTTTACAATATGATACTTTACAATATGATACTTTACAATATGATACTTTACAATATGATACTTTACAATATGATACTTTACGATATGATACTTTACAATACGATACTTTACAATATGATACTTAACAATATGATACTTTACGATATACTTTACAATGTGATACTTTACGATATGATACTTTAAGATATGATACTTTAAGATACAATACTTTACACTATGATACTTTAAGATATGATACTTTAAGATACAATACTTTACAATTTGATACTTTGAGATATGATACTTTAAGATACAATACTTTACAATATTATAATGTACAATATGATACTTTACAATATGATACTTTTCAATATGATACTTTAAGATAAAATACTTTACAATACAATAGTTTACCATATGATACTTTACAATATGATACTTTAAGATACAATACTTTACAATATGATACTTTAAGATATGATACTTTAAGATACAATACTTTACAATATGATACTTTACAATGTGATACTTTACGATATGATAATTTTCGATATGATACTTTACGATATGATACTTTACAATATGATACTTTACAATGTGATACTTTACGATATGATAATTTTCGATACGATACTTTACGATATGATACTTTACGATATGATACTTTAAGATACAATACTTTACAATATGATACTTTACGATATACTTTACAATATGATACTTTACAATACGATACTTTACGATATGATACTTTACAACATGATACTTTACGATATGATACTTTACGATATGATACTTTACAATATGATAGTTTACGATATGATACTTTACAATATGATAGTTTACGATATGATACTTTACAATACTGTACGATACAATATACTTTACGATATGATACTTTACAATATGGTACTTTACAATATGATACTTTACAATATGATACTTTCCGATACTGTACGATACAATATGATAAACGATATACTTTCAGTACAATACTTTACGATACTGTACGATACAATATGATAAACGATATACTTTCAGTACAATACTTTACGATACTGTTCGATACAATATGATAGACGATATACTTTACGATATGATACTTTATGATACAAAACGATATGGCACAATGCCGTACTTTGATACGATACTTTACAAAACTTTACAATACTTTGCGATTCTCAATGATGCTATTAAATACGGTACTTTACAGTGAAACAATACTTTACGATACAATGCTTTATGATACAATATAATACTTTACAATTTGATACTGTATGATACGTTACTTTAGGATACATTACACTAACATATGCTATTAACAATACTACACTTTACAATGCAATACTTTACTATTTGATACTTTATGATACGATACGATACTCAATGATAAGATGCAATACAATACGATACATTACTTTACGATACAACACTTTATGATACGATACTTTGTGATACAATACTTTACAATTCTCAATTATGCAATGATTAGACAACAATGATTTACGATACAATACTTTATGATACAATACGATATTTAAAGATGCAATACCTCATGATACTCAATGATAGGATAGGATAAGAAATGGTAGGGTACAATTCAATATGACATGCTAGATATGATACGAGACGATACAATAAGATGCATTAAGGTATGATAAGATGAAATATGATATATGAATATTTCAATACAATATGATACAGTATGCTAATTAAAACCATAGCTAGCCATCTGACAGAACAACAATTAGCCTTAGTAATAAACCTAAGTATATCAGTACAGGTCAGACATTTACCTTACACATAATTAAGTGTAAGAGCTCAAATACTGCTATTAGCTTCAGTGTCAGTTGTTTACATGTGACATATGGTATTTCACAGCAAAGTGTCCTCACATAGTGATAAATCAACACCAGACTGTGTTTATATATTTTGGTAGATTCAGCTTTGTCTTTGTCTTTCCATTAAAAGAGCCGTTGGAAGTAATTGCCAAGGATGAAGTAATATTGCCATCAGCTTGTGCAACCTTAAACACAGTGAGTCTTTTCTTTTCATCCTTTCGGACTCATTTTCTTCCTGCCAAGAAAAAAGAAATGTACAACAACAAGGTAAGCCCAGGAAACACACAAGCTCTCAGTCAGAATGTAACAGATTGTTTATCATGCTGAGAGCAGAAACAAGCTGCTCACATCAGTCACACTCTTGTTTGCAGTATAATGAAATTATTACCTCTAACCTAATGCAGTAAAAGGTGGAGGAGGATTTAATGGACACTGCAGAACGACAATTAAGTTCACTGTTCATCGGCTTTGTGCTGCTCAGCATATTTCACGTGTGTTTTCATTTCCTGCACTGTAAACAAAATTCCTGCTTTTCTTGATGACATTTTGTTATCTTTAAAGGCCCAATTATGTTGTCTGACTGTGTCTGTTGTAAGTATTTTCATAATGAATGGAGTAGCACTGTGTGTTTCCTAGGAACACTAACTGTGTTTACCTCGGCTGCTGATTAAACAAACCTTTAATAGCTTCCAAAAAATACCTCAGCTATAAATTTGACTCTAAAACAACCTTCCAGTTAAGTACATGATAAATTAAGAAGAAGAATCAAAAGATCGACTGATATAAGGACAATAAAACCACCGAACACACAAGGGATGAATTCTGGCGGAAAAGCAGAAACAATTAAAAGGTAGAATTAAAATAAAAACAGAAGTTTGAAGGTTTAAAAGTGAATTTAAAGTATCCAAAAGGAGAATCCAAGGAGCTGCAGTTTTTCACTTCATCAGTTAGGCATACAGTAGAAGAAGAAACAGTCTTTCCTAGTTGAGATCTTACTCGAGGTACACTTTGGCGCCCCCTGTGGACAAACTGGTACCTCTTATCTCTCTGTAGATGTTGTCCTGTAATTGATAAGTAGTTATATTTAACAGTCTTTTAACCATCAAATGAATCTTTGCAGTGGAAAATGTGTTCAAACGCTGCCTCTGCATTGCAATGTTACTCTTGATCTGACTCCTACCCCACAGCAGCAGTTTCAGGCATCTAAAATAATCAATGAATGAATCAATTGTATAGCGCCAAAGCACAACAAACGTTATCTCAAGACGCTTTCACAAACATAGGAGGTCTAGACCACTCTATGTCCAATTATGAACAGAGACCTAACACCAAGGCAGGGTCAGACTCAGTCTTACCCTGTCTTAATCCACCATGAGCATTGCACCTCACATTATTTAGCTAGTTACAGTGGAGAGGACAAACTTCCTTTAACAGGCAGAAACCTCCAGCAGGACCAGACTCATGTTAGACACACATCTGCCTCGACCGAGCTGGGTCTGGAAAGAGGGATAGAGGAGAATAAGAGACAGAGGGAGCGGTGATAGTGATGAGACGAGTAGTAGTAGTAGTGGTAGCTGTTTGAGTCCAGCAGGAGGATGTCTGCCTCCCGGACCCTGGTAGATGCTCCATCATGTTGGAAAAGGCATTCTTCATCACCAAACTGCCCTTGGATGGTTGGGAGAAGTTGCTCTCGGAGGACGTTCTGGTACCATTCTTTATTCATGGCTGTGTTTTTAGGCAAGATTGTGAGAGAGTCCACTCCCTTGACCGAAAAGCAACCCCACACATGAATGGTCTCAGGATGCTTCACTGTTGGCAAGAGACAGGACTGATGGTAGCGCTCACCTCGTCTTCTCCGAACAAGCCTTCCTCCAGATGCCCCAAACAATCGGAAAGGGGATTCATCAGAGAAAATGACTTTACCCCAGTCCTCAGCAGTCCAGTCCCTGTACCTTCTGCAGAATATCAGTCTGTCCCTGATGTTTTTACTGGAGAGAAGTGGCTTCTTTGCTGCCCTCCTTGACACCAGGCCTTCCTCCAAAAGTCTTCACCTCACTGTGCGTGCAGATGCACTCACACCTGCCTGCTGCCATTCCTGAGCAAGCTCTGCACTGGTGGTGGCCCGATCCCGCAGCTGTAACACCTTCAGGAGACGGTCCTGACGCTTGCTGGACTTTCTTGGGCGACCTGGAGCCTGTTTGGCAACATTTGAACCTCTCTCCTTGAAGTTCTTGATAATTCGATAGACGGATGACTGAGGTGCAATCTTACTCGCTGCTATAAACTTCCCTGTTAGGCCCTTTTTGTGCAATGCAATGATGGCTGCACGTGTTTCCTTGCAGGTAACCATGGCTAACAGATGAGGAACAATGGTGTCATGCACCATCTTCCTTTTAAAGTGTCCAGTCACTCAATCATGACAGATTGATCGCCAGCCTTGTCCTCATCAACACCCACACCTGTGTTAATGTGTGTGACACCTGTGTGTCATTGAAATTATGTTAGCTGGTCCTTTTGTGGCAGGGCTGAAATGCAGTGGAAATGTGTTTTTGGTGATAAAGTTCATTTTCAAGGCAAAGAGGGACTTTGCAATTAATTGCAGTTGAGCTGATCACTCCTCATAACATTCTGGAGTATATGCAAATTGCCATTATAAAAACTGAAAGAGCAGACTTTGTGAAAATTAATAGTTGTGTCATTCTCAAAACTTTTGGCCATGACTGTAGAATGAACTTCGTGACACTGGCCAGCTTGGATAGTAATCAGATTTATTACAATCAAACAGCATCAGCATCAGTAACAAGCATCGCGACTGCTTGGAGGACGACCGGGCCAGATGAAGTCGCCTCTCTTCTATCTCCACGTTCTGGCTTAAATACTATGAAGGTGCACTCAAATTAGAATGAGGGTGTCCTTCAAACATACACATATATGGGCTCTTCAACACAAGTTTCAAGTTAGCTGTTATTTGACTCCATTTATGGACGCCTTGTTCTGAGTATTTACAAGGACATCAGCTGTCACTGTCAACCATATATTTGCCTAGGTCAAAGGTGATCTTTTTTAAGCCTTCCCTAGAGACACCTGGAGCCATTGTGCTGTAACACATTCTGTTGGACAAAATTGAGTAAACATGAGATACTTCAGTAGTGTTCCAGAGGGGTAATAGGGCACTATGAGCTCTTTAAGATACAAAGGTGTCTGAGCATTTAGAGCTTTGTCGGTCAGAGGAGGAATTTTAAACTCTAGTCTAGATTTTATGGGGAGCCAGTGTAGGGAAGCTAACACTGGAGAAGATGTGCTCTCTTTTCTTAGTCAATACTACTTCTACTGTTACTGTACCAAAGCATCATCCAACCCATTCTCCTCTACTGTTCCCCCTGCTACTACAACATGCTAACTGTCTCCAACAAAAACAAACTCATACGCACCACAAACACTGCCACCAAAATCATCCGCCTCCCCACACCCAACCTGTCTGACCTCAACAACAGAGCCATCACACGCAGAGCACGCACTATAACACTGGACCCCCAACACCCCCTCTACTCAGTCTTCACACTACTCCCCTCCGGTTGCAGGTACAGATCCCCTTACTGTAGGCGAGCCCGGTTTGGCAGAAGCTTCGTCCCAATCGGCCATAGCACTGCTAAACAGAATGCCACTGTAATGTGTTCGGTGTGTTTATATGTGTCCGGTGTGCATATATGTGTCCAGTGTGTTCATATGTGTTCGGTGTGTTTTATATGTGCCCAGTGTGTGCATATGTGTCTGGTGTGTATATTTGTGGGATGCGGGGCACCATTGCTGTGAGGCTGGGTGGATGGTTATGGTTATTGTGTTCATACATGTATTCCTGTACAGACGGTGGCAACAAATCTCCTTATTAAGGACAAATAAAGATCTATCTATCTATCTAATACTCGAGCTGCAGCGTTTTGAACTAGCTGAAGAGTCTTTAGAGACTTATTAGGGCAATCTGAGGGAAAAGGGGGAATTACAGTAATCTAACCTGGAGGTAACAAATACATGGACTAGTTTTTCTGCAAAAAAGTGAAAAAAGGCTGACCTTGAAATTTGCTGAATGGCGGAGTTGAAGGTCAAATCTTGATAAAACAGGACTCCTAGATTCCTAGCAGAGGTGCTGGATGCCAGACTACTAAAATAACTATATAGAAGTAGTTGATCTTGTCCATGATGGTCTTATTCACTTTTGTAGGTCTCTAATAGGCATCAGTACTGAGGTCAGTCCTTTTCAGAATCAGTTAAAAGCTCCTCACATGAGCTTTAAGAGCCGCTGGTTTTAGGAGTGTAACGTATCTGCAATACAGGCATTAAAAAGACGTCAATTTGGACTTTCTTTCCACAGATTGCAACCTCAGTCTCTTTGATGAAAGCCTTAAGACTCTGGACCTTTTCATCCTAAATCACCCTGAAGGAAAGCTTAAATACGATGCCACCTCACTTTGATGCCACATCAAAACGCCAGAGAATAGTGTCATTAAACTGCCGGGGAGAAAACCACAGCATGCTGAACTGAAGCCGCCTTCTGAACATGCCATTTGAAACTTCCTCTGCTCTGTTAAAACTTGATATATCTCTTATTAGCGGAGGGAAAGATTTGGAAACAAAAACTAACTGTTGCAAGCCAGGAAAAGTTTAGAAACTTTATTACAGATCTTTTAAAACTCCACATCACAAGTTAAAGTTCAATGCCACACTCCGGACTCGGCTTCCAGTTGGTGGTCAGATTGTAAGCCTTTTATCAGCAGCAGCATCTGCAGCCGAGGAGCCAACAGCTCCAGTATGTGGGACAGCAGGAGGTCTGTCCCACATAGCTGTTGACCCAAAACACAGAGACGGGGACCAATTACAGCGGAGGTATGTAAAGCACAGGTGGCACACTTAATGAAAGGATGAGGCATGATTTACATCAGAGAAAAGAAGAGACATCAGCTAACTTTCTCTGTCACTCTTTTGATACTTTTGGGCCCACATACATTATTTTCTTCTCTTTCTAACCATGTGTTTTTTTTCCTTTACTGCAGCTGCCTCACAAACATGCCCTCACTCTCTCGCCTTAAGGTACACAGTAGGTTATAAGAAACAGGTATTTGCACTAGCTTTGTTTACACCAGGGGTCTCATTTATTGAAGTTTATGATGCTCAAGTTTGTGCTCAAAGTTGTGCTTTGAAAAGTTTTGAAAAGCACAAGTTTGGGAGAAGTCCTTTTATAATTTCACCCGAGGTGTGATTGTTCCAGACATCACACACATTGGTATACACTGTGGAGTATATCCGCTATGCTATAGAATCTACAAATCGTGACCTGTGTGTGATGAAAAATGGATTCTCTAACTTCAAATAGAGTGAGTATCCTTAAACCCAGAGATAAAGATGACCCTGGATGAACTGGTGCGGAGGTCAGGGGTCACGTCTTGTCAAAACAGTCTCAGCAGGGAGAAAAAGTTCCTCCCCTCTGCACAAGAAACGTGGTCAGAAGTCACCTTCGTTCACAGTGTTGTCTTTATTTGCAGGAAGTGACACGTGTCACATCTGGGATTCTGTCTCTGCAGACAAACAGGGAGCAGGTTGGTCAGATACCTCGTGACCTCCGAGCAGGATGCCTGTCGACTGATAAATCACCAGACAAATCAAAACACAGCAAAGGAGCGGGGCCGGCGTCACGTCGTGATAAGAGGCATGAAGGAGCTTTTAAACCTGAGGTATCACTCTGACACGCTCATCAACATGAAATCCACAGAACTGCAGTTTTAATTATTGTCTTTAATTTGATTTAAAGGATCAGTTCACCAAAATCTGAAACATGATTCTCACTAGCTGCAAGAGCAAATTTATGGAGCTGTGCATGGGGTTTTAATTTTATGTGCCTGAAACATAGAGGTAAAAAATGGAAGAAAACCAAGCTTAAAATAAACTGGACTCACAATTGTTGAGCATCCTACTGTATGATTTTCTCTGTCTCTCATGAATGTGTAAATGTATGCATAACTTATTGACTATAACATCTTTACAGGCAGAGAATCTGTTGGTGTTGTGTTTCTAAAGGGCAAATAAATAAATACTGATTACTCAAAGTTGGAAAAGAGTTCCCAAACCCCTTGCAACCTTACCCACGTGTTTTGGACATGTCCCGAACTATGTGAGTATTGGAAAGCCTTCTTTTTGGCAATTTCTGACATCCTGGACCTAAAGATTCAGCCATCTCCTCATATAGCCATCTTTGGCAGAGCCCTGCTTGATTTAGCTGCTACTAATACGCAAAAAAATGTGATAGCATTTGTGTCCCTGGTTGCCCGGAAAAGAATCCTTTTGCTTTGGAAGTCTTCTCAACCACCTTTATTCAGAGTTTGGCTAAACGATGTTTTAAGTCTGCTAAAATTAGAAAAGGTAAAATTCACCATCAGGGGCTCATCGGATAAATTTTATACCCACTGGAGGCCTTTACTTGATTATGTAGACCGCCTCCCTCCCAAGGAGTTGACCCCATAGACGGCAGCGCTAATTCAGTACCTTCTCCTTACTTCTTACCTACGTGCCCCCGTCCCTGGTGGCTGCCCCCCCCCCCATTAGAGGCCTTTGCGTGGTGGAGTCTGGGCGCCTGGAGCCAACATGGGTCATGTGGACAATGCTGCCCGAGTTAGACTCTTTCTGACTGGGATGCGAGCAGCAAACAAAACTAATATCAAACTCCTTATGAACGACATCTTATATTTCTATTTATTTATTTATTTATTTCCTTACTTATTTATTTATGTCTGTACCACGTGTTACTTGATTGTATTGTATTTTATTTTACATTCTGTTTTGTTAATTTGAGCTGGGGTTTGAGGGAGTGGGGTGGTGGGAGGACGGTTGTTTGTGTGTGTGTGTGTGTTTGTGTGTGTTTAAAACAGAAAAAGACTGTTAACTATTACCGTGTATTGGTTGTACTGGAATAATCCTGCAAAAACAAAATAAAAAAAAATAAAAAAATAAAAAAAAAGTTGGAAAAGAGTAAAAACAAACAACTTTTTATGCATTTTATTTAGACTTTTGCAAGTAAAACTGGTATTAATGGGAAAATAAAGGGATGTGTGTGGAGTTTAAATGACTGAATAAACAAAATGTAACATAAAACAGATGATAAAAGTAAGAGTATGTCAGTGTCGTGTTTCTAAAGGACAGAAAAAGCTAATAATGCAAAAAATCAACTCAACTCAACTCAACGAAATTTGGTTTCTTACGTGGCATGTGCAAAGCAGTGCAAGTGCAAATAAACGACAAACAAACTATACACTGACAACAAAGACAGAATATAACAACAAGACCAAACAACAACATGAGGACAGACTAGAAAGGGCTGACTATATGAGTTAAACTCAACTAAACTAAATATGGATAATGGAGGGAATAGATAAATAGATAAAACAGTAAGTGAGGTAGTGCAGGGTGCAAATGTTGCAATATATATATATATATTGAATAAATAGAGCAGCTAAACTATTGAGTTAAAATGATGGGTAGAAGCCTTATCTTCTCTTTCAATTAGTCTTTCAAACTCCAGAAACACAGTGGAGTCTGGTGGACTTTAAACTTGTGATAGCTCTCTTAATGAGAGTGTGAGCACCACTACACCTCTCTTATAATCGTAGTTTTAAGCCCTATTCACACAGGATTAGTGTGACGTGAGGACCTCTGATCTTTTTTAATAATTGTGAAGGACGTCTGTGTTTTTAAACCTGTGAAAATCGACCATGTCTGTCATTTGTAAAGTAAAAACTCCAGGGCAAATCACCTGCCATATATCAGGACATGCAGAGGTCTTCAGATAACATTTATCTAGTCTAAATCAACATTCAGTTAAATCACTGAGAAACCAAAGTCCAAGAAGCAGTGTTCCAGGTTACATTTGCTCTATACAGTGCAGTGCAATACTTCAGTGTGAGTGTGTTGCAAATAAAAACCCATGCCTTGTCACAAAGCTCTTATTTTTAATATTTCTTGTAGATATAAACATTGACAAATCTGTGGTAGTAGGTAGCTGTATGACTACTTTCTTGGGCTCATGTCTTGAAGCTTCATGATTTATTCATGTATGACAGTGCATGGTCTCAATGTGATGCAGTATAGCTCATGTTAAAGACTGATGTTCATATTTGTATTACATTATGATGCAAAGTTGATGTAATGTGAATCTCTTCTTATGTCACAGATGTCAAACAGCTCAGGTATGAATCTTTCTAAACGGCCGAGTTGAATGAAACCTGGTGATGTCTGAGTATGATGAGATTCAAGAAGGCCTGCACGCTCTGGTATGTCTGAACCACCACTTCTAGCCTTAACTCTTTGGTGCACTGAGACTTTTTACCAGCTGTCTGTACCCTTTCCTTTACTTTCCTTTCCAAATCACAGTTTCTCTTAGCAATGGAAAATAACTGGTAGAGCTGGTAGGCGCCCCGTGTACAGAGGCTGCAGTCCTTGTTGCACTGGCTGCAGCATGACTTTGTGCATGTCTTCCTTCTTCGCTCTCCTCCCACACTTCCTGTTTCTCTCAAGCTGTCCCATCTAAATATTGCACCCCAAAAATTATAATCAAAAAGAAAAATGTTTTAGCAACATCCTTTTTGCAGGCCTTTAGTGTTCCTGTTTGTAATACTTGATAGTTGTTCATGTTTTAGAGTGTTATAGAGCATAAAGTCACTTGACAAGTCTGACACTTGAGCCTTGAGTTGCTGCAGATAGAGATATATTGTTCATTTGTATACTCCAGGGGTTCTCAAACTTTTTGGGGCCAGGGACCCCTTACAGGTGAGAACATTTTCCAAGGACCTCTCATAATTGTATCATAGATTAAGCACATGCTTACTACCGTTCTCACTCTTAGACGCCTTTGGAACTATTTGAATTGTAAAACTTATCAATCTTAAAGGCACTATGAGGAGTTTTTAACTGGCTGAGAAACAGACTGAAACTGATACTGATGCTTCTTTATGACCCTCAAAAGCAAACAAGACCATCAGCAACAACACTGACACCTTATCTGTTGTCATTTTTAATGCCTGAAACTGTTCTGAGGGGGTAGGTATCAGATCAGATGATTGACATCTTGCTTTAGAAACATCCTTTTTTGGCTGTTTTCATGGCAAATAATCACACCGTGTGATAAATCTGTATGTTAAACGCAACAGGATGCGATTATTGTCTGAAGACACAAATTTTGCATGTACAGGACAAGAGATGAGAGGTATCACTTTGTCCACGAGGGGGCGCCAAAATCGATACAAACCAAAAGTTCCTCACAGCAGCTTTAATACTTCAGACCTGTTCCACAGTGAAAAACAGAAAACACTTCACCATCTGTGTTTTCTGGCGGATGTATTCCTCACTCTTTCGCTGGAAAAAGTCTTTAGTTTTGTCCTTATATTCCGGGTGATCAGATGTCGCTTTAGCTTGGCTAGCTTCATACGCTTCTTAATTTAGCTAGCTTGGGCTTAGCATCACTTGACGATGTGACCTGATTTAGAAATGGCCCCATGCTAGCGAGGTAGTAAACAAAGCTAAGTAGTGGCAGGAACAGTTGTGAGTGAAGTGTGAATGAGTGATACGTGACAGATTGATGTGAGTGTCTCAATCATATCAGTTTCTATTGGCCCAAAGATAACTAGGGTGGGAGTAATGGGCACAATATGCTGGTTTCATTGGCGCAAATGGTCCTCATCTGTATATATGCTGTTTTTAATGACACAGCCCTCCATCCATCCATCCATCCATTATCTTGACCGCTTGACCGGTCACGGGGGGCTGGAGCCTATCCCAGCTGGCTTCGGGCGGAAGGCAGGGTACACCTTGGACAGGTCGCCAACCTATCACAGGGCTAACACAGAGGGACAGACAACCATTCATGCACACACTCACACCTACGGGGCAATTTAGAGTGATCAATCAACCTGAGCATGTTTTTGGATTGTGGGAGGAAGCCGGAGAACCCGGAGAGAACCCACGCATGCACGGGGAGAACATGCAAACTCCACACAGAATGGCACCCGCCCGGCTGGGGATTTGAACCAGGAACCTTCTAGCTGTGAGGCAAGCTACCCACTGCACCACCGTGCAGCCCGATGACAGCACAATTTTATAATTTATCAGACATTTTTTATAATTATTTCACGGACCTCCACACTATGGTTCGCGGACCCCTAGTGGTCACTTTGAGAACCACTGGTATACGCAATTACCAAAGGCACATTAATTGATGCTTGTGTCCTCCCAATTGCTCTTCCTAAGTGAGTAAACAAGTTAAATGAAGGCCCTGTTCTACAAACTTTGAGGCTATATGAAATTAATAAAACTCAGCTAAGCTAGAGAGAGAATAAAACACATCTTGATATTAATGCTTGAGGCTCTATGAAGAAACACAGCAGGGAAATAGGAATATTAACGTGCCGCACAAACACAGAGCGTAATGATAAAAAAAATAAGACAAACACAATCACAAGCAGTCCCAAAGAAAAACTTCAATTATCTTTATTGTATTTGGATGGCAGCAGAGAATGATATCTTAAAACTTGGGCAAATGAAACTGAACATATCTGCATGACTGTGATTTGAGTGTACCGTCCCTTTAAGATAGCTGTTCATGTGTTGAGTTACTCTTCAGGTCCGTACAGCCCCGTTGAAACCTCTGCGCTGTTATGACGACATGATGAGCAACTTTCACGAGGTGTTTTACGTCCAACTCGAATCAGAATGTGTCATATTCATCCACGGGAACACATTTTCTTCTTTCTCTCTTAAAATCAGCATGTTGTGTCACTAAATAACACGTCCTTAAAACAAATTTCTCCACATGACTATAACAATGGCAGTACTGAAGATGACACACTCTTTAATGTGAGCATTTGCTGTAAACCAACCTCAAGTTTTTCAATCTCAACACTTTCTGTAGACGAGTCCACTCAAAAAATCAGAGCTGTGCTTTTTCCACTGCATATTGTAACATCCTCCGGTGTGCAAGAGTGAAGAGTCCCCAGCAGGTAGCAGGGCCAACACGGGTCACTTCCCTTATCCCACAAGTCTCTAGAAGGACGAATGCATCCATCAAATCCTGCATCGTCTGTTTTCCCATCAGTCCTCCCTTTTCGACAGCAAAGCATGATTGGTCACAAACTTGTTGATATATATCTGTTTTCTGTGCAGCAAAAAGTCCACATACGTTTAAAAAATATAAACTTGTTTCCATCTGTTTGTTGCTTCACCACATAGTTTTTTTTTTTATACATTTCTGAAGAGGAACACATGGAAATGTTTGTCAGGCCCTCACACGTAAAGCTGAATGAATGAACATATGAAGAGTCCCCTTCCAAAGTGCTCTTACAAAAACGGCTCATCAAATTTAAAACAAATGTCAATACCTTAAAGACTAATGAGCAATTTAGGTGCTAATCTAACAAAGTAAAGAAACTTTTGAAGGTCGTTTGAATGTTAAATTCCAATAAACAACTCAAGTTTTTCTATTTATATATATATATAATCTTTATTTGGAAATGAACTCTTCATCCAGCCACTTAAAAGACAACAGCAAACAGTCAAAATATTTCATTGTGATTGGACTCGGTTATAATGTGTGCTTTTTATCTAACATTCTGCATAACAAAATCATCTAATTGAGAATAAAAATGTAGCATCAAATCAAAGAGCAAAGCTGAATGAGCAGAGCGCTGTGAGTGGACGAACACACACAAATCCACCTTAAATCTTGTGTAACACTTTATCACAGCTCATCTGAGAGAAAAAGTCTTAACATTTAATAATTTTCTTTTACATCAAGGAATGTTCAGGAACCCAAAAAAAAAACATTTTTTTTTAATATTTTATATAGTTTTTCTTCATCACTGCAGCTTCAGTGTCTCTTCACTGTACACCTTCACTCAGCTCCTCCTCTGTAGCTCGGATGTTATTTTCAAAGATGAGCAGTCTGCGTGTGTCGTGTGGAACAGTTTGGGTTTTGGGGCAGATGTGAAGCAGGAAATGAGGTGTGTACTTCTGTTTTTTTTCCCCCCCCACCCTGCAGTGCGGTTGCAGCACCCTCTCTGGGCGTCTCCTCAAAGGGGCGTGAGCTGTACAACACATCTGCTCGGAGTCATGATTCACAAAAAGATAAAGAGTGATTTTTATGAGGGTACAGGGCAGGACAGAGTTGCCCCTTTCCCCTCCCTTTTTGACACGTAGAAATGGCTCTTTCTTTCTCTCACATCACCCTCCCCCCCCTCAGGTCTGAAGTTTTGTCCGTGGAGGCAAGGTGAGCGAGGCCTCTTATTGGTCGGAGAGGAGCAGCAGGAGCAGGAAACTGAAGCCCAGCAGCAGAGGAAGGGACAGGCAGACGTGCTCGGCTCCGCGGTCCGACAGGCCCGGAGAGGGGAGGGTGGAGTCTCCTTCATCACCCCACAATCTGTCGTTCTCGTTTACCTGGAACAAAAATAAAAACACGATTACATCAGTCGTCCTTTACTTGTAGTTCAGTCATCAGACGTCAAAGATAATTTTTATTTATTATTAAAGTTTATGCTCATAAAAACACTTGGAAATCAGATTCTGGTCTGCCTGTAAACCCCTCTTTTCAGCCCTGCTCAGAACAGGCTGTTTTCTGTGTCTGTGCCTTTAAATGAGAATGAGCTCTCTGACCACGCCCCCTCAGGAAGTGGGATGCGCCCTCGGCTGCTCCAGCACGTTGATCTAATGTTTACATGTTGGCTGAATATACACGGCTGCTCACAGACCCGCGTTACTTCAACCCTCTGAATCTGATCCAGAATCTGATCCTGACGGAGAGGCGCCTGCAGCAGGACCTTTCTGAACCATTGGTCACAGATTTAGTGTTTCTTGTTGTTTTTTTTGTCAGCATGTCGACGTGTGTCTTGGTACACAGCGACAAACATGCAGCTATGTGGCTATGCTAACTAGCGCTAGCACTTTTCCATGAAAACTAAAAATCCTCCACTAGATCTTCAAATCTGCAGACGTGGGGAGTAAAACCGACCTTTGTGTTTGTCATGCCTCAGACTGTTAAGTTCATTTAGTTGTGTTTTTAGCGCCTCCCAGTGGTGGCTTTGTTATTACAGGAGGTAGTGCATGAAGCAGCCATTGTGTCTCATCTGCTGCCATCCTGCCATTTAGGCTTGTGAAAGCATCATCTGTAAGTGTTTCTTTGATCTAATCTTTATAATCTAATGGTATTTGTTAATATTTGTGAGGAAAATGTTATGTAAAGATTGTTAGATTTATATATTGTGGTAATTTAATTGGATGCAAATTCATAAGAGGAGTTTATTCATTTGTGTTTGATTACAACTTATTTAAAGAAATGCAGTAAGCTGAAAGGGAATTGATTTTGTTTTGTGATCTTTTTCTACAGTTTCACTCTTGTTTGACAAATGCAACGGCATCTTAATAAAGGAAAAACTAAGATGAATCCTGACTCTTCTGCGTTTGTTGGACGGAGTTTGGCTGACTGTTGTGTCGCCACATGATGAGAACAGTACAGTGTTTATTAAAGGTGACATATCATGCAAAATGGACTTTTTAATGGTTCTCTACCTGAAATATGTGTCCCTGTCTACAAACCCCCCGAGAATGAAAAGAATCCATTCTGCCCCTGTTCTGATTTCTACACCTTTCTTTAAATGTGTGTGAAACGAGCCGTTTCAGACTTCTGTGTTTTTGTTACGTAACAACAATATCCGGTCTGTCACGGAGTCAGAGCTCGGAGCTTGTTCAGCCCATAGACTGTATAAAATAATACTGAATCCCTCCTCTGTTTTTCATTACCTGCACAAATGTGTGCTAACAAGGAGCTTAGGAGGGAGGCATGCTACTTGTAGGCTGTCTTAATAAACACAAAGGTCGGTTTTACTCCCCACGTCTGCAGATTTGAAGATCTAGTGGATGATTTTTATTTGTCATGGATAAGTGCTAGCGCTAATTAGCATAGCCACATAGCTACATGTTCATAGCTGTAGCTGTAGCTGTAGCTGTGTACCAAGACACACGTCGACATACTGACAAATAAAACAACAAGAAACACTAAATCTGTGACCAATCCTTCAGAAAGGTCCTGCTGCCTTTCTGGCAGAGGTCAGTTTTACTCCCCACGTCTGCAGATTTGAAGATCTAGTGGATGATTTTTATTTGTCATGGATAAGTGCTAGTGCTAGTTAGCATAGCCACATAGCTACACGTTCGTAGCTGTGTACCAAGACACACGTCTACATACTGATAAATAAAACAACAAGAAACACTAAATCTGTGACCAATCGTTCAGAAAGGTCCTGCTGCAGGCGCCTCTCCGTCAGGATCAGATTCAGAGGGTTGAAGTAACGCGATCTCTGAGCAGCCGTGTATATTCAGCCAACATGTAAACATTAGATCAACGTGCTGGAGAGCCGAGGCACATCCACTTCCTGAGGGGGCGTGGTCAGAGGGAAAACAGAGTGTTCTGATGAGGAATGAAGAAGAGGACTTTTCAGGCAGACCAAAATCTGATTTCAAAGTGTTTTTTTGAGCATAAACTTTAAAGACATGTTTTGGGGACCTCTTAGACCAATACATATTGATGAAAAAAGCGTGATATGTCCCCTTTAAGACAGCCTACAACTAGCATGCCTCCCTCCTAAGCTCCTTGTTAGCACACATGTGTGCAGGTAATGAAAAACGGAGGAGGGGTTGAGTTGTATTTTATACAGTCTATGGGCTGAACAAGCTCCGAGCTCTGACTTCCTGTTACAGACCGGATGGCGGCGTGACGTATGAAAAACACTGAAAACTGAAACGGCTCGTTTCAGCACACATTTACAGAAAGGTGGAGAAATCAGAACGGGGCAGAATGGATTCTTTTCATTTTGGGGGGGTTTGTAGACAGGGACACATATTTCAGGTAGAGAACCATTAAAAAGTCCATTTTGCATGATATGTCACCTTTAAGTATTAAAACCCAACATTCAACTTGATCAAACACATAATACAAACTCTTTAATACTAACGCCAGTCAATTCAGAATTTTAAACACCAGCAGTTGCTGTATTATTGAAGCCACTTGTGAAATTACCTCAATTATGAGCATATCCAGCCTATATTATATATTCGGTTGTAAAAGCTCGGGCTGGATGCAAACCTTTCTGAACAGGTGTTGGAAACAGAAACAATTGCCAGAACAAATATGACATGAGCTGGCAGGTTTGTCTGGTTCCCGGCTAGGTGAAAATTGGATTGAAAATAATCTGTGATACATTACCAGAGTGAAAATTGGATTTTAAAATGCAAGAACACCATTTTATTTCTGTTAACTTTTACCTAGAGGGACTCTGATTCCTTCTGGAAGATTATCTTTGTACAAAGTTTGAATTGAAATAGAGTAAAAGGTGGAAAAAGTAGAAGAATGGTTCAACCCAAAACTTTAAATGGAAAAAAAATTAGAACTATAAGAGAAGATTTGTAGAAAAGGAAAAAGTTTGCTGTAAAATTAACGCTTCTACTCACAAAGCGTCTTCCTGCAGAAAGCGTCTCTTAATTACATTCGTGTTAATTTGTGTGGCAGGGACAGTCATTAAAAAGTGACAGGATGTTGCTACGTGTGATGACATGACAGCTATCCAGAGCTCCTTCACCGGTGTAATTAACTCTGACTTGTGTGGACGCAGGAACACTTCATCACAGCCTGGGTTCAAACCACACTATCAGGTAGAGAAACGTCCTTTCTCTCTGTTTACTTCATCTCTGTGTCATAACACTTCTGCAGTCAGACGATGATAAAGTCTGCTGAAACAATCTTGCGTGGGTCGAAGCTTTCAGGGGACCTGAGGCGAGAATACATAATTTGGGCTTTTGGTCCTTTTCTTCAGCTCTCCCCGTGGAAATCAGTAAGTGGCCTAGTTATATGTTTAGCCTGTGAAGTTTATTTCTATCTGTTGGCAGATTGTCAATAATGTGATCTACTACATTTTTCTTGTGGTTCCCATTAGGAGAGAACTCATGGGGCACAAAACCCTCACCTGAAGGGAGTTCTACTATTTACAAATGTGTCCTCATTACTAATATATGTGTATGTTTGCAGGAAAACAGGCGGTCCACATTAAAATGTATGCTCAGTAGAGTTAATTGTGTTTACCTTACAAGTTCATTGTATAAGCCTCATTAATGATGTTTACAGAACGTGTGTACACTGATGATTCAGGAGACATGAGATTGTTCAGGTGTTTACCCTGATGCACGTGTAGAGATGTGCAAAAACAACTACATCATCCTGGATACCCCAAAGACCTCTGACATTACTGCAACACTGGTGTTTGTGAAGAAGCAGCTTCTGGTGCTGAAAAAGAACGCCAATGTGGAAGTGTTAAAACCTGCAGCTCCTCGAGTGACCACTTCAATCAATCAATCAATCTTTATTTGTGTAGCGCCAAATCCCAACAAACGTTATCTCAAGACTCTTTTACAAACATAGGAGGTCTAGACCGTACTCTATGTCAAATTATGAACAGAGACCCAACTTCAAGACAGGGTAAGACTCAGTCTGACCCCACCTTAATCCACCATGAGCAATGCACCTCGCAGTATTTAGCTAGTTACAGTGGCAAAGACAAACTTCCTTTAACAGGCAGAAACCTCGAGCAGGACCAGACTCATGTTAGACAGACATCATGCCTCAACCGACAGTAACCATATTACTGTCTAAATATGGAATACAAGTCACACACACCGGTATGTGAGATGCTGTTTCAGGGCTGCCAGAGGGGAAAAGGTTAAAGGTGACATATCACGCTTTTTTCATCAATATATATTGGTCTAAGAGGTCCCCAAAACATGTCTTTAAAGTTTATGCTCAAAAAAACACTTTGAAATCAGATTTTGGTCTGCCTGAAAAGTCCTTTTCTTCAGCCCTCATCAGAACACTCTGTTTTCCCTCTGACCACGCCCCCTCAGGAAGTGGATGTGCCTCGGCTCTCCAGCACGTTGATCTAATGTTTACATGTTGGCTGAATATACACGGCTGCTCAGAGATCGCGTTACTTCAACCCTCTGAATCTGATCCAGAATCTGATCCTGACGGAGAGGCGCCTGTAGCAGGACCTTTCTGAAGGATTGGTCACAGATTTAGTGTTTCTTGTTGTTTTATTTATCAGTATGTAGACGTGTGTCTTGGTACACAGCTACGAACATGTAGCTATGTGGCTATGCTAACTAGCGCTAGCACTTATCCATGATAAATAAAAATCATCCACTAGATCTTCAAATCTGCAGACGTGGGGAGTAAAACCGACCTCTGCCAGAAAGGCAGCAGGACCTTTTATGAAGGATTGGTCACAGATTTAGTGTTTCTTGTTGTTTTATTTGTCAGTATGTCGACGTGTGTCTTGGTACACAGCTACAGCTACAGCTACAGCTACAGCTACAGCTATGAACATGTAGCTATGTGGCTATGCTAATTAGCGCTAGCACTTATCCATGATAAATAAAAATCATCCACTAGATCTTCAAATCTGCAGACGTGGGGAGTAAATCCGACCTTTGTGTTTATTAAGACAGCCTACAACTAGCATGCCTCCCTCCTAAGCTCCTTGTTAGCACACATTTGTGCAGGTAATGAAAAACGGAGGAGGGGATTCAGTATTATTTTATACAGTCTATGGGCTGAACAAGCTCCGAGCTCTGACTCCGTAACAGACCGGATATTGTTGTTACGTAACAAAAAACACGGAAGTCTGAAACGGCTCGTTTCACACACATTTACAGAAAGGTGGAGAAATCAGAACAGGGGCAGAATGGATTCTTTTCATTCTCGGGGGGTTTGTAGACAGGGACACATATTTCAGGTAGAGAACCATTAAAAAGTCAATTTTGCATGATATGTCACCTTTAAACTGTGTTCCTTCATGAGGACGTCCTATGCATTCAGCAACATGCATTGTTTCTGCAGATGTGTAGCTCTTTCAAATACCATCCTTAAAGCCATGTGTATGATGGCTGAACACAACCAATGGTAGCCTTGATGGTTGTGAGGCAGACACACTGCTAACTATGTGGTCTGTGCTTCATCAGGCTGCTTGTAGTTGTCTCTGTATTTAAACCATAGACTGTATTATAAATGGACGTAGTATCTGTGACGTCATCCATCTGTTTCCAAAGAGCTGGTTTGAGCCAATCGTCAGCAGGTGCCATATCGGAAATGCTGAACTCAACCTACAGTCTGTCAAGCTAGTGTGAGGTAAAGAGGCGGGCCTTTGGCATCTTTG
Source organism: Notolabrus celidotus (assembly GCF_009762535.1). Classification (NCBI taxonomy): domain Eukaryota; kingdom Metazoa; phylum Chordata; class Actinopteri; order Labriformes; family Labridae; genus Notolabrus; species Notolabrus celidotus. The sequence goes on from NC_048293.1 coordinate 25,701,847, forward strand.
CTAACAGCTACAGGATGCCCACCTGTCAGTCAAGCACTACTCTTGTTTTATCTGTACCTCGGGTAAGAACTGGCATGGAACGCTCTGCAGACTAAACTGAAACTCTGAACTTCTTACACTTGGAGTGTGAGAGCACTGAACAGTGTGTTTCAAACCTTAAAGGCACTATGAGGAGTTTTTAACTGGCTGAGAAACAGACTGAAACTGATACTGATGCCTCTTTATGACCTTCAAAAGCAAACAAGACCATCTACAACAACACTGATATCTTCTCTGTTGTCATTTTAATGCCTGAAACTGCTCTGAGGGGGTAGGTGTCAGAACAGGTGATTGACATCTTGCTTTAGAAACACCTTTTTTTGGTTGTTTTCATTGCAAATAATCACATTGTGCGATAAATCTAAATGTTCAAAGACAACAGGATGAGGTTATTTTCTGAAGACACTTATTTTGCATGTACAGGGCAAGAGATAAGAGGTTTCACTTTGTCCACAAGGGGGCGCCAGAACCAATACAAGCTAAAAGTTCCTCACAGCAGCTTTAAATTATTGTTTGTTGCTTTGTTACAGCCTCCACACCTCTTATTCATATTGTAAAACACTATGCATCTATAAATTGTATGTTTTAACTTCTGCTGTCATTTTCATGTAACTGTTTTTTATGACATATGCTGCTGATCTCTTGGCCAGGTGACCCTTGTGAAAGAGATCAGCCATGCCCTTAAATGGGTAAAACTTGTAATCTTAATATCGTCTGAACTGCAGCGTTATAAAAAGATTCAACTCTCGTACAGTGTGTGCCGATAGAGAAATGAGCAATTCAGACCTAAACCGTTTTTGAACCACGCTGTAAACATGTTTATTTCTGCTGTAAAGATCATCTTCTTTGAATGAGTGTGTATGTGGTTTCCTGTGTTTCTGCAGCCAGCCTCTAGTGGACGCTCAATGAACTGCAGGTTTTTAGCAAAGGCTTCATATTTCAAGACCAGAGGTTGCTGCTTGATTTAAACATTGCTCATTTTCTTTTGTTTGTACTTCCAGTTGTAGAAATATACATCTCACGTGTATTTCATGCGACAGGTGTGTGTATGAGAGGAATTAATTGATGTAGTTGTGACGGTTGGAGTGCAGAAGTTTCACAGCTTTGACTTTGGACATAAACCTCTTTTTGAAGCCCTTCAAATATTAAACCTACACATTTCAAATGCAGCTTTTCTTTATGTTACTTGAGTTGAAAATTATACACAGGAATAGTTTGTTATGTTACTTTAAGTAGGTGTTGTCAGCGCAGACAGAAAGGGAGGGTAAATGAAAGCTCCTCATTCCTCCATGTTTGCACACACACTCCGTGTTTACATGGATACTTTTACCGACTTTACTTTTTGATGGTTTGTTTATCCCACGATTTATTCATACAAAATTAAAACCCCACACTTTGCTCTTACAGTCCCAGTGAAAATAACATTTATATGGAACTGTGTCACTCATTATTTTTTCATATATATCCTCGCTCTATATTTCCCCCCCTCCAGTAAAGTCTGGCTGATATATTTAAACGATCAGTAGCATAAGCTTATATCGCACAAGTTTGTTTACATACACTTGGGCTGCTTGTTTTTTTAAATGGTCTAAACTCTGTTATTCTCATTAGGTTGTTTGTTTTATACTCCACTTTCCGTCCTGAATCCTCTTACTGCCGCACACATCTAATGATCCCTCTGGGATCAATAACACTACATCCAATCTTAAAGCTTCAAAGCTTCCTTCATTCACACGCGGCAATTCTCTACATGATACACACTCAATAGGTTAGCCTACAGAGCGCAGCAGAGCCTGACCAGTGCACTGACTTCATCAGCTCGTCACGGCATTTAGCATGAGGTGGCACAGATACAAACACAACATGGAGCACTAACAACCTGTTTACCTTATTCAACCTGTGAAGTGATTTTAGGGACTTTTACTGTCTAAAACTGCCTTCTCATGTTATATAAGGAAAGATTACTCAGGAGCTCTGGTTTGGTCCAGGGGGTAAGTTGTGCACCTCATGTACAGGGGCTATGGTCTTCCAGGTGGGCAGCCTGGTTTCATCCTTTACCTCAGGGGTTCCCAAAGTGTGGGTCGGGACCCCCTGAGGGGTCGGGAGAGAAACATGGGGGGTCATGAGATGTCTTCCAGAATGTTTTTTTTTAAAGCTATCCAAAAAAAAGTTCATTTTACTGATTATAGTAAAAAAAATCTACAGAAATAGAAGCTAAACATGAAATAAAACCTTGAAAATAGAAAATGTAATGAGTTTTCTGCCTTTCTTTGTTGCCAGATGACTCCTAAGTTTAGGGTTAGTGAACAGTTAATTATCAAAAGCATCAGAAGCAGCAGGTTAATTCATAACGACACAGGAAACACAGACACATGCTCATATAAGGAGGGTCATTTTCTGCAGACCAGCTAAATGAAGCCACATTAAATCACGTTGAGAGACAGTGGGGGTCATGGGCTTAAAAGTTTGGGAACCCCTGCTTTACCTCATGTCTCTCCCCTCTCTCTCCCCCAGTTTCCTTCTCTATCCACCGTCCTGTCCTCTCTGAATAAAGCCAGAAGAGCCCCAAAATTACCTTATGCATGTATATATCTTGCCTCATCTTTATTTTGAGCACCGTTTTAAAAACCTGATAGCTAAATTGGTGTTATCATTTCAAAAAGATAAAGTTCTTAATTGAGTTTAACTAGAAATAAATGATCAAACGTCTTGTTTAATCACATCACACTGCACAGTAAGTATCATTTCAAAACTGTCTCATTATGTTTTACTTCCTTTTTAGCTGTATTAGATTTCTCTTATCTCTCTAAATGTCCTCTTTTAAATGTTTCCTCTGCACTCCTGCACAATCCCTTAAAGTCCTGTGTGAAGCACTATGATTTGCCTGTGCTGTTGGAATAAACTTGCCCTGCCTTTACTCGAAGCAGATGTGTGTCTAACATGAGTCTGGTCCTGCTGGAGGTTTCTGCCTGTTAAAGGAAGTTTGTCCTTGCCACTGTAACTTGCTAAATGCTGCAAAGTGCTCTGCTCGTGGTGGATTAAGATGAGATCAGACTGAGTCCTGTCTGTAAGAGGGGACTGGATCTGATCCTGTCTTGATGTTGGGTCTTTGTTAGTGATAGAAGAAGAAGAAATGGAAAGAAAGAAAGACAGAG
>NC_048293.1:25705240-25841294 GCF_009762535.1 Notolabrus celidotus
TTCCTCTTCATCCATCCATCCATCTTTCAAACACCGCCTCCTTACATCTGGGTCCATCCCTCACTCACCTGACTCCCACCTGCCCTGGCTGTCTTCTTCCCTCGCTGTGTTTCTGCCACTCTCAAGGCTGCCATCACCCCCACCCCACCCCCACTCCATCTGTCTCCTCCTTCCCTTCGTTCAGCATCCCTCCTTCCTGAACTTTGTCCGTCTCTGCCTCCCTCAGTGCCCATGCTCCCTCTGACTTCACCGGTAATGAGCCACCTCTGCCGTGGCCCCCTTTTTTTCGAAACCATCTTTTGTTTTGGCCACATTATATCCCAATTCATCATCATGTGTATGTGTTTTTTTTCCCCAAGTGACCTCCCAGTCAATACAGGCATGATGACGCTCAGCTCCTCTGGCAGATAGCTCTGCTCATTAGTTTGTAAACTGCCTGTAGTTGTGTCTCCTGGTGAGTCCGGCTCTCACCAAGCTGTCACATAAAATATGAATGGCCTTGGAGAGCAAGCTAACAACCCATCACAAGGCACGGGTTATTCCCAACTTAACTGCTAAGAAGCTAAGGGGGGAGGAGTGGAGGACCTGAAGGAGCTGCAGGGAGGGATGACAAATTACATCCAGTGGCCCCATGCGAGGGAAATATGCACATACGTTTTTTGAGTTGTCATTGTGTTTCTTTAAGCCATTATTTATTCAGGGGAGACCTGCTGAGCATGCATGCTCTTATCCAGGAACTCACATCCACGCCTTGCATACATTTACACCTCAGACTGCCCAGAACAACTACAGCACAGAGCTGCTGCTCACTGCGCCCACCAGAGGCTGAATGCACTCATTGGCTCACTTGTTTCACAGTCGTGGTCCTGGGTTTGTAATATTCATCGTTACATATCTGAATTTTAAATCAACAGAGCAGCCTGTTAGTATTTGGACACTGACACACTGTGTTGTCTTGGCTCCAAAAAACCACAACAGTGAATCAGAAATTTCAGTTTCTGAAAGTTTACCCTCGTAGTCACTGTATAAATTTGGTTTTAGAGAGCGAGTTTCTTCATGGGATTATAAAGAATGTGACCAACCTGTTGCAGTGGAACTAGGACAGACAACAGGCATTAAATCCTATGGTCTCGTACAAAAGGGGGAAACATTCTGGGACACTAGTCTTCTTTTGGGACTGTAGAAAGCAAGACTTCATTTGTTCTGAATAGCAAACATGGCTGTCAGATGTAAGCAAATAACCACCAGTTGTTTCTCAGTGGACATGAGGGCGCACTCCACCAGGGATGCAGCTACCTCATGGGTCTTGGGCATCACTTCAGGATAGACCCGGCCAACGTTCCCTTGTGCGGGTGGGGCCCCTCGTCACCCGCCAGTGAGGCGTCTAATTTCCCAATCAGATGGCTTAGTGGACTTCTCCCTTTCAGGCCTGACCCTAGCGACTGCAGGGCTGACCACTCTTGGGCTGCCAAAGCAAGGGACCAGTGACACATAGCAGACGCTAATGGCGATGTCTCATGCAGTTCCCTGTGGGCACTTTGAGAGGCCACGTCTGGTTGGTTCCCTCATAGTGTGTCTTACAGGATCTCGATTGTCTCAGTATGACAGAACTGTTGTAACCTCAGTTCTCTGAGTGCAGAGACCACCTCTCCACGTCAGGGCCCCTTAGAAACCTGTTCCAATCAATATAAACCAGCGAGCCCATGTGCATTAACTATGCCATTTAGTAGCATGTCTTACAGAAATACCCCCTTCAACTCTCCTGTGGTCAGTCCCTGTACATATGGAACATGTTACTAGGTGAAGAGGTAGTCAACTGACTGATTCTACAAGAAAGCATTATGGTATCAATTTGTGGTTGAATGACTGATTCACATTTGAGCAAAGGAGGCAGATCACTCGGGGGGAAATGCAATCCAGGGACCCACCAGCTTACACTGACAAAAACTTAAGCTTTTTACTTATCTCTATGAAAAAATATCTGCATGTAAGGGCATAGAAGATCCTGTTGTAGATGTTTCCTCTCAATTTAAACTCCTGGAAGTTATTATTGAACAAAAGCCTAAAAAGGAAGAGCTAGCTTGGACATCCAATGCAAGTTCTCTTGTAATCTGCCAGCTTTGGAAGCCCTGACATATTGGCTGTCGCTTTAAGGGGCTAAATGTGACTCCAGCTCAGACTAGGGCCAAACCCTATCCCAAAATTTACACAGGATGCGCAGCGTCACGCTACGTTCCCATTGTAGTCAATGCTCATGTCCACACAGGGCACGCTGCGGCGCGTCTCAGCTCTGTCTCGGGAGCGTGCCCCCGCACCGCTCCTCCAGAGGTACGCTTCGAGTCTATTTTCAACGGAGCCTGCGCCCTACTCTGAGCTCCAAAGCTCCAAACAAACATCCTGTGTTGCAGGGGGTCAGTCATTGTGCGTGAAAGGACCCTTCACAAGCTAAACTAGCAAGGGAGGCAGAAATAGAAAGAGTTCTTCAAAGTTGCCAACCCTGACTCAAAAGACTCCAAAAGAAAACTCCTGATATTTGATTTACAGCCAGGGTGCACGATCTAGAGAATAAGAAAACAATTTGTACCATCTTTAAATCAAATGATGCTTACAGCTCATTTCTTGGCGCAGAACATCTAACGAGTTAAGGCCTAAACATTTTCTTAATATCACTGACTCCGCTGAAGTTAACTGATGAATTAGTGGAAGGTGAAGTATTCTGTTTAATACTCTTAAGAATATGATAAGCTGTGGCTCCCAGCTTGGGTCTTTGAAAAGGGTCATTACTCTGTTTGAGGGAGAGATGCTGTAAGGGTGGAAAAACATCCATTAATCATGTCTTTGCTGTTTTGGCAGTCTGCTTTTTGGAGATGCATGGCATGGATGTCAACTTTGACCTCCCGCGGAGGCGCTGGAGCGAAATTTACGAGGAGGCTGTACAGTGCAGGTCTGTCGCCGCTGTAATTCAAAGCAGCCTAAATTGAGCAGTGGCGTTTTAACAAGCAGCTTATGTATGAGGTCACAAAAACATATGATCCAGCCGGTTGTTGGAGATATCCAATAAGTCTGATTTTGTTAGTGATTTTCTCATGGCTTCTGCATGCCTTTAACATGGTAAATGGTAAGTGGACTTGTACTTATATAGCGCTTTTCTAGTCTGTCTGACCACTCAAAGTGCTTTTACACTACTTGTCACATTCACCCATTCATACCCATTCACTCACTGATGGTAGAAGCTGCTATGTAGTGAGGGACATCTGAGGCGCATTCACACACCTCTGAACAACAGAGGGAGCAATTCGGGGTTCAGTGTCTTGCTCAAGGACGCTTCGGCATGTGACTGCCTGAGCTGGGATCGAACCGCCAACCTTCCGATTGATAGACGACCCACTCTACCCACTGAGCCACAGACTGTCTCCCAAATCCTGATGAGGTACCTTCAGGTCCTTTTCCTAATATGTGATGTTAGGGCTAACATATGGAGCTCTAACTATTTTTCTCTGCATCATGGTACCATTATACTTTATCAAAGTCAAGTCACTTCCACCTGCCCAGACTTCTCACTCACTATTGATAAATCCACTGTTTCAGCATCCACCCACATCCGTAACCTTGGTATAATTTTTGATCAGTCACTTAACTTTCAACAACACATTAACAATATTTCAAAAACGGCTTTCTTCCACCTCAAAAACATCGCCCGTCTCCGCCCCTCCCTTTCCTTCACGGCAGCTGAAACTCTCATCCACGCCTTCATCACCTCAAGACTCGATTACTGCAATAGCATCCTCTACGGTACACCCAACACCCTCCTCAACAAATTACAATACATACAAAACTCAGCTGCACGCCTCCTCACTCATACCCGCTCCAGAGACCACATCACCCCAGTCCTCCAGAACCTCCATTGGCTTCCCATCCCCTTCAAAATACAGTACAAGATCCTACTCATCACCTATAAAGCCCTCCATAACCTAGCTCCCTCCTACCTCACCTACCTTCTGCAGCCATATAATCCCTCCCGCAACCTCCGCTCCACCAACGCCAACCTCCTCACCCCTCTCACCAAACCCAAGCACCGAACCTGGGGGGACAGAGCCTTCTCTGTCACTGCCCCCACCCTCTGGAACTCTCTCCCCCAACACCTCAGATTCTCTCCCTCACTCACCAAATTCAAATCCGGACTCAAAACACACCTATTTACAAAGGCTTTTACACTAGAATTGATTGATTTTTTTCTTGTTTTGTTTTATTTTGCTGCCTTGCTTTTCTTTGCTTTTTTGCACTGTTTTCCTTTCCTTTGCTTTCCTATTGTATAATTGTATTTTACTGTAAAGCGCTTGGAGAACCTTTTAAAGCGCTTTTATAAATAAAATGTATTATTATTATTATTATTATTATTATTATTATTATTAAAGGGTTAAAAAAAAACTTTCAAAGAAGGTGATCAAACCAACAATCCCTCCAATCCACATGACCACAAAGGTTGTTTGGACTCAATAAGAAAGGTTCACTCAGGGCGCTGGTGGCCTAGTGGTCTAAACGCCCCACATACAGAGACTACAGTCCTTGTCGCAGGGGTTGTAGGTTCGATTCCTGGCCGGTCGACCATATCCTGCATGTCCTCCCGCGCTCTCTACTCCCCACATGTCTCTCTTCAGCTGTCCTATCAAATACAGGCAAAAAGGCCAAAAATATAACTTAACTTAACTTAACTTTGGGGCGGCAGTAGCTCAGTCCATAGGGACTTGGCTTGGGAACCGAAGGGTCGCCGGTTCGAGTCCCAGTATGGTTGAAGATTGGCAAGTGGACTGGTGGCTGGAGAGGTGTAGGTTCACTTGCATGGGCACTGCCAAGGTGCCCTTGAGCAAGGCACCGAACCCCCAACTGCTTAGGGTGCGCTGGTTGATGGCAGCATCCTCACTCTGACATCTCTCCCAAAGTGCATGTCCACTGCGTGTGTGTGTGCATGATTGTATGTATATATACCAAAAAACTATGCATGTAGCTTGACCGAAAAAAACAACATGAGTGAAAAAATTGAATTAATAAAGTATGTTTCTTCTTCCTAAAAAAAAAAGCTCACCCAAGCTGTCACCCATTGGTTTGTGATTCCATTGAGCACAATATAATCAGAATCAATAAGTTTGAAAGTTGAAAACCACTCCAAACCTTTGATAAAACAGAATTATTATTTCACTCTGATTTTACATTATTTAAGAGCTGCCCTGCCTCTAATACCAAAAATGATACCAGCGTGTGTAATTCTCTAAAATCCTGAGCATAACCTGACTTTACCTCTAATGCTATCATGCAGACTGTCTCTTGAACTTGCCTCATACAAGGCTTCATCATTCTCCCTCCTGTCCCTGCGGTATAATGAAAGCAGCAGCAATTTGCTGATGTCATCTTACATTACTTCAGGTTTCGTATCATACAATCCGTATTTGACAATAACGTCTCATTGCCATTAAGAACTGCCAACACACAAAACTACCTCATGCAACTTTAACATCACATGGACACCTTTAATCCCCTGACAAATAAAAAAAAACATCACAGCTTATCCTATTTTGAGAAAGTGTGTCACAGCCAGCTTCAAGTTATTCTCTCCTGAGCGCGCTGCAGCTCAGTGTTTTACATCAGTATGACAAGACTGTTCTCAGTCTCTATTCATACTTGGACCAACAGAAAGGTGCTGCACTATAAATCATATGAAACACACAAAATGATCCAAATTGGACTCATTCGCAGCGGTTTGGGACAGTCTGTGCAAATTGCCCATCAGGCAAAGCATGTGGGAAGTCAGGTAATGTGGCAAAATGGTCTACAGAGTCCGCTTAGTGTGGGGGAGCAATGAGAACAGGACTTTTCAAGTCCAAGTCCTGACAATGAAACAAAAAGTTGAGTCAATTTTATACCTACAAGGGAATCAAAAATCCTTAAATGGCTCCCCAAAACTGTCTGTAATGAACATCTTAGAATAGGGCCAAAGGGTACCTCAGAACAGCTACTAATGGGTACCTTGAAACAGTCTAAAAAGATTCTAAAAAACATAATCTTAGAGCATTACAACTGGAATGAGAGGATGTTAAGTAACCACTGGTAAAAATAAAGTGAAACAGGCATTAAAGTGTTCGTTGAAACTGTTGGACAGAGTACCTTTAGATAAATGCTAACGGGTACTGTGAAACATATAGTGAAGAAAACCTCAAAGAGTACCTTGAAGTGAAGAATAACACTAAACAATGGTAAAGGGTACCTCAATTCAGTTCCAATAACAAACTGTGAAAAACTCAAAACTGCTCTGAAAAATTGTACCTTAAAACAGATAGACAGACAGACAGGTACAGATTTTGTTCAAGCTATTACAAAAGGGTACCTAAAAACTGACAACAATCAGGACTTGGAATGTAAAGAGTAACCTGAAACATTAAGTGTCACTTCCTAAGATAACTTTAAACAAATGCTAAAGACTACCCTAAAAAGAGATACTCTGAGGGTACCCTAAAACGTAGGGTACAGACATCCTTAAAACAACACTAAAGGGTACCTTAAAACGATGGAACATCAGTACTTAAAACAAACTGTAAACGGTACCCTAAAGAAGCCCCTTAAGCGTCACTTCCAAAAGATAACTTGAAACAAATGTTAAAAACAAACACTGAAGGAAAAACCCTAAAATGTAGGGTAAATGGTACCTTAAAACAAGCAGCAAATAGTACCCAAAAACAGCCTCCAAGTACAACTAAAAAAGCATATCTGACACCGATGTCACAGATTCTAAAGGGTACCTTGAAAAGGACTGTAAAGACACATAACAGTTGGTAAAGGGTACCTTAAAACAGATGTTAAGAATACAGTACAATAATTCTAAAGGGTACTTTGATCAAGTACTCTTAGACAAACTGTGTAGAGTACCTTAAAAACAACCCCTGAAGAATCCCTTTTGCAGCTACTGGGAAGGGTACCTTGAAACAACCTTTGAGACTACCTTTAAAAAAGTTCACTGATGGTATTGGATTCCCTAAAATAATGCAAGAGGGTCCCTTAAACAAAAAGCAACCAAAACTTAGCTCAAACTGTAAAAAAGGATCCCTAAAGAGCCCCTTACAGATGTGTAACTTAAAGCGGGCTTGAAACAGATGTTGAAGGGTACCTAAAACAGATCCTGGAGGGTACCTTGAAGCGAAAGCAAGGTCTTTGGATTTTTTCAAATTTCCAATAGTTGAAGAAGTTGAGATTTTTAAGTGAACTCATTTGCCTAACGTCTCTTTTTTTGGGGGCCACCCTTCCTCGACTGCTCTGCGTTGTGTTCAAGTGTCTAAATAGAGCAGAATCCCCACGTTAAGCTGTCATTATCCACTTGTTTAAACTTTTGGTGTGTTTAGGACATTCATCATCATGCTGTATGAAATCCATGAATGCCTTCCATACTAATCACCTCATTTAAGTCATTATTTAAGTTTTGCAGTCTCTCCATCTCAGCTTCACTCATCCCGAGCATAATTGCTGTCGGAGAAAACAAAACACTTGACTTTCTGTCCTCTCCAGTGAAGGGAAAAAAAGTAACTCCTCATTTGTGTGCAGCCTCTCTCTTTCCCAAACCTCCAACAAGAAAAAAAAACACAGTTCAGTTTGAGTAAACAAACCAGATCTGTCTGTCTTCCGTTTCTTTCTGCTCCTTCTTGCCCCCTTGCAATGCCTTTCCTCTCTGTTTTTCTGTTCTGCACAATCTTTGTCTTTCTAACCCCTTGGTTTTGTGGCTTCCAGCTGCATTAGAGTAAATAGGTAATTAATCTGTGCCTCGGGGGCTAACAGCAGCACATACCAGCCCTGCGGCTTGCCCACAAGCTCAGAGGCAAGACAGAAGCAAAGTGTGGGTTGTTACTCATCAAACACTGCAAACACACCTGCACATCCACCCGTCTACTTCCAAATAACTCCCAGTAACAGCTCTATTTGCTCCTTCTTTTAAACCTGTTTAGTGGTTCTGAAAAATAGATGCCTTTCATTATGTAAAGAAGTTATTTTCCCTTCCCCGCTCAGTGAGATGGAGTGAATGCAGAAGCAGAAACACTTGTAGCAGCGGCAGCTCGCCCACTCACCTGCAGCAATGGAGGCCAGACGAACGTAGTCAGAGCCCCTCTCCTCGGGTTCATACGGGTAGCTCTCCACCAGGCTGAGTCCTGCCACACAGAGGACAGAGATTAGTCCTGTTGTCATGACAACTGAAAAATAAATGTTGCTCTTTTGGTGCAGAAATTGTTTTTTTGATGTCCTGAAATATCAACACGCATCATGTATGTTTTTTTAACTTAAAGGGCATGATACAAACACTTCATGTATGGATGAATGGATTGACCTTTTTTGGGAACCTTCAGGCAAAAAATCTGCTGCTGTGGCTTCATGATAAACCCCGACCGTTAATTATCACCATCTGTGCAGTTTGCATGCACCCAACCCAGAGAATATACCGAGGAAGAGTCGTCACAGTTCTCAATGCTGGACCCAATCCTTAATGTGCCTGGAAAATGTGTCTCTCGTCCTCCATCCATCCCTTATTCATACCGCTTTCCTATTCAGGGTCATGGAGGGCAGGAGCCTATCCAATCTGTGCAGCCCTTTTCAGACGCAGAAGCCTACGTGTGTAGCCTGACATGCACCTCCTCCAAAATGTAACTTCGAGTTGAAACGGCACAGACTGCAAGCCCTGTGATTGGTCCACTGGGCGGCATTGTATTTCCTGCAATTACAGCATCCAGAATCGCCGCACATTTAGTCTCCTCTCTATTCTACCATGTCTTATGGCAACACTGTCCAGAGCACGGGGGTTATGGCTGTCAAGCTACAGGTGGGCGGACCTTTCTGGTCAAAAGACATAGAAGTTCTCCCCCCTTTTTCCCGTTGAGTTTTTGTCGTGTGTTATATATGCCACCTTAAAATGATCTGTCATCTGAAACCCTGAGGGGTAACGAGAAGGAAGCAGCGTGAGCTGGTCCCGGAGCTGTGCATGGGGTCCTGGAAAGAAGCCGCCACAGGTAAGGTCCGCCTTTTTCCCTTCGCCTTTTGCTGGACAGCCACCTGATTCCTTCCTTTATTATGGCACAGGCAGCCAACGCTTGGATGCTCTAGACTGAGCTTGTGCCAGGGTTGCGTTGCCGTGACACATGTAATCATTGCTGTATGATAAACAGCAACATGTAACAGCTCTAAATTGACATAATATGTTCGGAATAGCTGTGAAAAAGTAAACTGAAAACATAGCGAGGCGGGAAACAGGCGACCAGACTATCAGAGAGAACACACTGCCCTCTAGTGTTTCATCGGAGTATTGTTGCATGACACGGGCACATTGACGCACAAGTATGTAGTGCTCATGTCTGCATCGGCCACTGCTGCTTGGGGTCAATGCAGAACAAGCAGCAACCTCCGGTCTCGAAATATGAAGCCCATGCAGAAGTGTTATAAACTGCAGTTCATTGAGCGTCCACTTGAGGCTGGCTGCAGAAACACAGGAAACCACATACACACCCATTCAAAAAAGACGATCTTTACAGCAGAAATAAACATATTTACAGCCTGGTCCAAAAAAACGGCTTGGGTCTATGAGCTCTCTATCGACACACACTGTTTGGGGGGTGAATTTTTTTCTAACGCAAGGGTTCAGAAGATATTAAGATTACTAGTTTTCGCCCAAATAAGGACATGACTGACTTGACTGACAGGCGGGGACACATAGCTGTTGGCTAGGAGGCTCAAACCCCGCCTCTTTACATCACATTTTTTGGATGAGTTCAGCATTTCCAATATAGCTCCTGCCACCGATTGGCTTCAAAACAGCGCTCAGGAACAGATGGGTGACGTCACGGATACAATGTCCTTTATTTATACAGTCTATGATGCAGAAGTATAAACCAGGCTCAAGTTATACCCTGGACAACCAGCCGATAACAGGACTAACATATAGAAACAAACAACAAATCATGCCCATACTCCCACCTAAGGGCAATTTGGAGTCACCATTTAACCTAACAAGCATGTTTTTGAAGAGTGGGAGGAAGCCATAGAGAACCCACGCATGCACAGGAAGAACATGCAAACTCCCAGAGAAAGGCTGCCAGGGATCAAACCTGGAACCTTCTTGCTGTGAGGCAACAACTGCACCTACATACAGCCCTGTTCCTCATTCTGTTGTGTATTAAATCTATTTGATACATCTAGTTATGAAAAGTAACCAACATGCCGTGTTGTAACTTCCAGCCTATCTCTGGGTTTCAGCTTATTTGAAACTCCTGGGCGGTCGCCACTTGGTAATCAAGCCTTAACTACATTGAAAAGCTGCAGCTCCACAGATACAAAAGAGAGTCACCTGAGGTTAAAAACCAATTAGCTGCCTTTTTGGTTATAAAACCAGTTTGCCAATCAGTGCTTTACACTGAGTATTTTCTCAAAGCAGCATGAGGTTACTGAAGGAGCTGTAAAGAGGTGGTGTAGTCTTTGCCCAAACTGCAGCCTGCATGAGTGAATAAACGCAGCAATCAAAGTAAATGGTCCGTTAATGGTGTCAAAACACACCAAGCACTAAAAAACTGCCTTGACAAAGAGCCATAGAGCATAATTTAAAGATTTCTAAGTCAAAACATGTCATGGCATTGAAGTTTTCAGATGCTTTGGTAACTCACTTGTGTTTTGAGAACATTTAAATGACTGTATTTAAATGTGGATCAGATCGTTAGGACACATTAAAACAGACAGCCAGATTGACTGCAGGATGCAGGACAAACATTTCAGTTTGTGTCTCAAATCAACCCGGTGTTGACATTAACAACTAAAGCCTCTGTCACACATGTACTCATGAAAGTCTTTAGAAACTTTGAGGAGGCCTGCCCACACAGCTCTGACTTAACACAGTGTGAAGTCTTCCCTGTTTGAAGGAGGGGATCATGGGCAGAGAGGGAGTAAGTCTTGGGATGTAGCCACAGTGTGATGTTTATAATATGAGTATGGATGAGGCAACAGATAGATATGCTGTTTGACAGTTTTTTGGATTTCATGCAATGACATATGTAAACCATAGACTGTTTAAGTTTAATAAATGGACGTAGTATCTGTGACGTCACACGTTTGTCTCTGAGGCGTTGGTTTTTGAAGCCAATCGTCAGTGGGTGCCATATTGGAAAGGATGAACTCAACCTAACTTGCTTTAATCTAGTGTGATGTCTTCCATTGACTCCCCACATTTCCTGTCTCTCTTCAGCTGTCCTGTCAAATAAAGGCAAAAAAGCCCCCCAAAAATATAGCTTTAAAAACTGCAATTCCTCGAGTGTCCACTGGAGGCTGGCTCTGGAAGTACTAGCAACCACATACACACCCATTCATAAAAGCCGATCTTTACAGCAGAAATAAACATGTTTACAGCCTGGTTCAAAAAAAGAGTGTAGTCTGGATAGCTCATTTCTCGATCGGCACACACTGTACAGGGGGTGAATTTTTTCATAACACAGCAATTTTGAAGATATTAAGATTACGAGTTTTCCATTAAACCTGGGGTTGGCAGTCTTGGGAAACTAGCATGAATTTGAATGTAGCTTTCCCTCATGACTCCGTCTAACCCCTCCCCTCCTCCCTCAGAGCTCCTCCAACACGCGCCCCCCCCGCTCACATGCACGAGCGCCGCTGACTTGCGACCATATGATCGTAACTGATTCAAAACCGGTCCTCACCAAAACATTCTCATAGTGAAAGTTAAAAACACAAACAAACATGGCTGCTGTTAGTACTCACAACTGTCATGCTAGCATTATCCAGTTGTCATGGTGACACGATATCAGGAGAAAAGTTATAACACATATATAATACTGTAACAACTCTACTGTTTGTTAAACGTGTTCATTGTAGGTGTGGTGCAGGGGACGGAGACTCGGAGTGCACGCCGGGGAAATGTACGCGCAGGAGGCGGGCAGAACGGCTGGACGGGATTTGAATGGTTTAAAATTTTGGCACCCAAAAAACGGTGATTGGTTGGTGTTTTCCCAGGTTTACTCCGGCTGTAGATAGCAGCTTTTCTTCACTCTTTTTTAAGAACACATTATGTATTGATTGCCATCAGGACATAAAGATAATTTTAACCAGTATGACAAAAAGTGTATCTAAATCTGATTACCAACCCCAGCTTTAAGAGAGGCACAGCTGACTTGATTGACAGGCGGGAACACTGTAGCTGTTGGCGAGGAGGCTCAAAGCCCGCCTCTTTACATCACAACCGCTCAACAGAAGTTAGGTTGAGTTCTACATTTCCAATATGGCTCCTGCTGCTGATTGGCCTCAAAACAGCGCTTCAGAAACAGATGGGGGACTTCACGGATACTACGTCCATAATTTGTACAGTCTATGGTTCCTGCATGTCAATCAAGTCAGCTGTGCCTCTCATTGTGGAAAACTCGTAATCTTAAAATCCACCCCCGTACAGTGTGTGCCGATAGAGAAATTATCTATTCAGACTAAACTCCAGGCTGTAAGCATGTTTATTTCTGCTGTAAAGATCGGCTATTTTGAATGGGTGTGTATGTGGTTTCTAGTACTTCCGGAGCCAGCCTCAAGTGGACACCCGAGGAATTGCAGTTTTTAAAGTTATATTTTTTGGGGGCTTTTTTGCCTTTATTTGACAGGACAGCTGAAGAGAGACAGGAAATGTGGGGAGTAGAGAGTGGGGGAAGACATGCAGTAAACGGTCGACCGGCCGGGAGTTGAACCGGCGACCTCTGCGACGAAGACTATAGCCTCTCTATATGACTATAGTCATCACCCCTGCATGCTATGCTTTGAGTAAACATTTCAAATATTTCCTGCTTTGTCCTCTCACCTATTGACCCCCACTCAATGTAGAAAGCTTACTAGAAGGCTAGCAGGAAAAATGAGGGTAAACCAAGTTTGCTTGGTTAGCAGAACTTTCTAAATATTTTCAGCCTTGCCCCCTGGTGTCCCTTCTTTTTAGTTGTTTTGAGGGTAACAGTGCAAATTTAATGTCTAAGTGTGAGTGTAAATGTACAACACATTGAGAATCAGTGTAGAAGATGGCAATATTAGAGTGCAGCATTTGAAATAAGCCTAAAAGTGATGAAATACACTAAGTGGGGGAGGAAACAAAGGAATTAGAGATCAGTTTGAATTATTTTTACAGAATAATCTTTTCTCTTTAGCTTAGAATTTACCATTAAGCTCTGCAGAGGTGGAAGAAAAAGTCCTGTGTAATGGGCGGCCCACAGATAATCCCAGTACCGTACTGTACCTGCTCCCCACCCCCTCTCCTTAAACCAGTACCATCAGTAACCGTCTTACCGTGCAGCACAGACTGATGCAGACTCCAGTAGATACTCAAGCAGTTCTTCTCCTTCTTCATCCCTCGTTTACATTGGCAGCCGTGGAGAGGAGTGGACAGCAGCGCCGTCATGGCGTTCTCACATTGGTTTCGCGCCCCGGGCCCGAGCTTCACACTGCCGTCTCCCGCCACACACTGCCTGAGGGTGCGCAGTCGCGGGCTGCAGGTGTCGTCGCTGGAGCAGGTGTCTCCGGCTTGCAGGCAATCCCTCCTGCCTGCAGAGAGAGCCAGACGTGGAACTCCTGCAAGAAGAGACAAACAAAGGACGGGTTAGTGTCACGTGGAGGTCCCCCATGACGAGCTCTGAGGAGCGAGTTTGTTTTTGTGTAAACTCGTCCAGTGAAACATTCAAGACGCTGTTTTGGATGCACAAATAAAACCATGCAGGGATTATAAATCCAATACTCTGAACTCATGAAAACACAAACAAGAAAACAAACAAGACAATCTGTTAGGCTGCGAGGTAAGAGAGAGAAGAAACTCAATCACACAAAGGAAACTGACTCAAACACTTCTTTATTTTACCGTGATAATATTTGATACAGAGAGATTGAAGTTTGAGGAACAAACTTGGCTGTTTGTTCTCGCAAATCATCTATTGATTGTTCTTTTTGGTGCACCAGAGATTGTCACAAGTATACCAAAGTAACCAGCCTCCTTCAAAAGACCTGTAACTTCTCAAAGTAGCAGAGATTTGGTTCAAGTTCAAAAAATCTGTCCCAGAAATTGTGCAAAGAAAGCCTCGTGAGACAGGACCAATGATGAGTCAATGAAGAGGAGGAGATAAGGAACCTTAAGAAGTGTCGAAATTACGATAAGCACGAGTGGAAGGAAAATGGGAATGATTTGAAATATTGGAATAATAACCGAGCCATAAAATTACATCTCAGAAACTGAATGATTAGTAAAAGAAATTAAAACACTGAAGATTAAAGACTAAAAGATTAAAGACTATTTCCCCAAAAAAGACAGCAGAGAATTAAGTTTTGGAGGTCATTAAAATGAAAAGGGGAAATTTTCAAAGATTAAAATGTTCAAATGTAGCATTTAGCCGGCTCTGTAGTTAAAACACTGATTTAACCAGCTCTTGTTCTTATTCATGCAGGGTTTGAACTCTCCTGTTGCAGCAACTCATTGAGCTTATAGTTAAGGCCTACTTTTTTAAGATTACATGTTAATCATCAATTACTCATTTGGAAAGATTCAAAACTCAACTAAGAACAGCGACTCAGTGCAGCAGCTCCCATACAGTCAAAGAGAGTTGTCGTGATTATGAAACAGATTTAAAAAATATCAAATCTGTTGAAGAAGTTACAAGATGATGATGTTTTTACTGAACGATATGGGCCAAGCTTTGAAAACACATCTTACAATGCTACTCATGTGTATCTCATATCAAACCTAGACTGATAAATTTACACATCTTACAAATTCAATGGGCCGAGTAAAAAAAAAAGAAGCTTTCAGAACTGCTTTATTCTGAGCTTGTTACCGGGCTGTGTTAAATACTTGATTCTGATTGGTCAAGACTCCTTAACAGCCGTTATTCATTCTCAACTGCAAAAGCAATCACACCTGGTATACCAAATAAATTCCAGGAAAGGAGTCTGGCACATTTCACCTTTGCCTGTTGACACTGTGGTAAAACTGTCTACTGAGTAGAATGGTATAGAATAGAATAGAAAGGAAAGGAAAGGAAAGGAAAGGAAAGGAATGGTATAGAATGTAAAGGAATGGAACGGAATGGTATGGAAAGGAAAGAAAAGGTATAGAAAGGAAAGGAAAGGAAAGGTATAGAATGTAAAGGAATGGAATGGAAAGGAAAGAAAAGGAATGGTATAGCATGGAATGGAATGGAAAGGAAAGGAAAGGAATGGAATGGAATGGAATGGAAAGGAATGGAAAGGAAAGGAAAGGTATAGCATGGAAAGGAATGGAAAGGAAAGGAAAGGTATAGCATGGAAAGGAAAGGAAAGGAAAGGAAAGGAAAGGAATGGAAAGGAAAGGAAAGGAAAGGTATAGCATGGAAAGGAAAGGAATGGAAAGGAAAGGAAAGGAAATGAATGGAATGGAAAGGAAAGGTATAGAATGGAAAGGAAAGGAAAGGAATGGAAAGGAAAGGAAAGGAAAGGTATAGCATGGAAAGGAAAGGAATGGAAAGGAAAGGAAAGGAAAGGAATGAAATGGAAAGGTATAGAATGGAAAGGAAAGGAAAGGAATCGAAAGGAAAGGAAAGGTATAGAATGGAAAGGAAAGGAAAGGAAAGATATAGAATGGAAAGGAAAGGAAAGGTATACAATGGAAAGGAATGGAAAGGAAAGGAAAGGAAAGGAATGGAATGGAATGGTAAGGAAAGGAAAGGAAAGGAATGGAATGGAATGGTAAGGAAAGGAAAGGAAAGGAAAGGAAAGGAAAGGAAAGGAATGGAATGGAAAGGAAAGGAAAGGTAAGGAATGGAAAGGAAAAGAAAGGAAAGGAAAGGAAAGGAAAGGAAAGGAAAGGAAGGAAAGGAAAGGAAATGAAAGGAAAGGAAAGGAAAGGAAAGGAAACGAAACGAAAACAGGGGAAGGAATGGAATTGAATGGAATAGAATGGAATGGTACCAAAGAGAATAGAATGGAAATCTTCTGATTGATCAAAGCCACATAACTCAGTGATTAATTCTACACAAAAGAAGCAATGCTTGAGACAACCTGATCACACATGTCATATTAATATACTCCACATACAGGAGTCCATCACATCCCCCCTCTGCCTGTTGACACTGTGGTAAAAATGTTAGTGTGGTCTCAGTGGAGAGATAATGACAGTTAGCCGGCACAGATTTAAGAGCAGCCTGAGGGGCTACTGGACCCCAACCATCTCTGAGAGGGAAAAGTGGAGCAACATCCTGTCCTGCAATCCAGTCAACGGCAGCAGAGCTGGTGAGAGCATCCCTGAGCCGCTGATCTCTACAAAGTCAGTCCACCTTCAATGGAAATATTCTGTTTAATGTGATTCATAAAAAAACAAGCAGGCTTATGAATGTAAATGTCCAGTTTATGTTAATTCGTACCACAAGGAGGCTAATAGGAAGCGGGTGCCATGAAAGCGTTACCAACCATGACCTCTCCGCTTCACACCGGGGTCCTGCTCAGGGACTCTGGTTTGCACAAACACGCGTTCACCATTCATTATCTCTTCTTCATTATCTCTAACATGTTACTCTCTGTTGCAAGTGAAGCGGATTTTAATGTGTGAAATAGCTTGATTCCTTCTTTAACCATGTCCAAACAAACCGGTGAGTGGATGTGATATTTCATGATCCACTGAATCATTGCTAAAATAATGTAAATTGAATTGAATATGATAATTGGATTACATTCCTGCATCCCCTGTCAGAAGCTATCAAACTTGGCCAACGATGCATTACACTACTTGTATTCCAGCATTTTAAAATGAGATTCATAAACCCGAAGGGGGGTTCTGTATTATTCATGAATTCATACAGTTGTCACAGAGAATACATCTGACAACACCGACTGGATTTTGATGGAACTTGGGGGAATGATGCATCTCTCCAATACATCCTGACATGTTCAGAATTAGACTGAAGTGTTTGAGCGCCAGTCAAAACAAAGTGTCATATTTGTTACAGATTGGCCCAGAGATGGGCTGCATCATTTGTGTGTGTGTGTGGAGGGGGGTGTGTTTACTGCCTTCATGTGGCATAATAACATGCAGGATTCATTCCTCTGAGGACGGTAAATACTTGTTTATTCCCAGCTGTCTTAGAGCTATGAGACTCACTTTTAAAAACAATGCACTGCTTATTAATCCACTCACTTGTGCAGTGAGGCCAACACATACATGCATGTATTGACTAAAATATACAATTACAGGAGCATCACGTTTTAATCAGAGAGGACAGGGTCTGTTGTTGCATCATTTCAAACACAGATGAGGTAAGACGAAGAGTCTACAGGGATGCTGTGAGGCGCAGGCTGCTCGGGGTGTGGGAAGTCAGGTGGGGCAGTGGAAAGAAAGATAAAGTCCACTTTGGGGGGTGTGTGGCGATGATGAATGGGTTACACTTTCACTAAGGAGAGCCAGGATTGAGTTTTGTGATTAAGAAAAGGTCTGTGTGGAGTTTTATGTCTTTTATGAACCTAACCATGTGTCTAAAAGTCAAACAGAACACTGAATTACAACTACATGTTAGAAAACAGACAGAAAACAGCAACAAAACATCAGCATCCAGGGCCCGTTTGCACGTCCAGCCATTACACAAACGGGACCATTAGTCTCAACGTACCGTTATGGAACGGCCCATTTGGCCGTAGCATTAGCCGCATGCACGACTGCAAATAATTGGCCAATTAACTAATTGCGCCATGAAAGCAAGGCTGGTGCAAAACGTCATATGTCCAGGGAACCTCCTGGAAAACCCCTATCCAACAAATTCCAACTGTGCATGCCTACTACGCATAAACAACAATAAACATGGAGAGCGGTACCGGTGTGACTGAGAGAAGATCAAGAAGAATGAATATTCTCATATATATTGACCATAGTCTGCTATGTGCAATGAAATGTATTGCACAAAACTGGAAAGACACTAACAGACCCAGTACCACCCATTGGTTAAATCAGATGTTGTCAACTCTCCCATTAGAAAAAATAACATACATCCAGAGAGCCAAAGAACATGTTTCTGAAAAAAATGTGGCAACCCTTCATTGATTATGTCCAAAAACAATCCAACACTGCAGTCCAAAAATCCATGTAGAAATGCAGATTCTTTCATTTTGTTTTAATATATCCAACTGACCTTGATTTTAGTTCTTTCAAATTGAATAGCCTTGTTTGATTTAGAGAAGCTTTGTTCGTTCTATTCATTTATTTTTTATTATTATTTTCTCTCTTTTTTGTTGTTTAGTTGTTATTGTCTTGTTTGTCCATTTGTTAAACATTGAGATACAGCCATACAATTGTGAAAGTACAGAATGAACAAACAGCAGTTATCAGCAAGTCAATCATCAAAGATAACAAACAAGGAGAAAGGGAAAGTTTGGCTTCAGATCTTGAACCGGGTAAATGCGTGTGGTGTTTCTGAGCGCGCTCAGTAGAAGACCTACAAAATAAAATCAGCAACATGAAAGCGGCTTTGCGCAACAAGCACCGCCACCAACAATGTGGTCCAGGTGGAGGACCACCTGTCCCACCATTGAAGGATGAGGACTTGGTAACGGTGTTGTTTGGGAAGGAGGAAGGAAGGATTCACACTTATGTTCTAATTCATTCATGTGAAATAATCTACAGCAGTACTTTGATTTACATGGTTATGATTTGGTGTTCACTACAGGGTGGAGTTGCGTAGGATCAGCCTAACAGGTGAGGTGATCCTGCCGTTACCACCTGTAATGGAGGGGTCTACCGCCATTGAATGTAATGCTTTGTTGGGGCGTTAACCTGGCTCATGCAGACCGCTCACAAATTCTTTTTCATATATACATATTTTTGGCCTTTTTTCCTTTATTTTATAGGACAGCTGAAGAGAGACAGGAAATGTGGGGAGTAGAGAGCGGGGGAAGACATGCAGGAAATGGTCGGCCGGCTGGGATTTAAACCGGTGACCCCTGCGATGAGGACTGTAGCCTCTGTATGTGGGGCGCTTAGACCGCTAGGCCACCAGCGCCCCATCAAATTATTTTTTCACCATTAGTACAAACAGCCTGTTTTCATCGCTAATGGCCGGTGGTTGGATGTTGACATCCTCTAAGACATTGATTCCAAACCTGGAGTCCAGAGGGGGGCTCTGAGAACAAGAGGCTCCTGTGATGCTTCCATTTGATAGTCAAGACATCCTACTTCTAACCTGCTGATGACAGTCAAGGGAAGATAAGAGGCTCTCAAAAATCATTAGGATTGTTGTATGTACCAATTAGAATCCATCCAAAAGTTGTTGAAGTTTTTCAATCTGGCCATAACGGGTGAGAGGCCAATCGACCAACTCACCAACAGGGCCATGCTGCTAGCTTGGCTGCAAACCTCATCAACATAATGTTGTGCCAGCCAGCACAAACACAGACCTGACTGCCAAAAAACTGCTCTAACCACCGACAACCATTTTTCACTCCAGCAGGAAGCCCGCTTTTTAAAATACCAAACATGTCAGGCTGAATCTCGGTGAAATGTGCATAAAATGACGAACAAGACAGACGAGACATTTCTATTTGAGGGAATGGTGTAGCCATAAAAAAATATGAAGTCTTAGGTTTGAATATTTCTTCCCGTGCAAACATTATATATCTTTGATAAAGAGCTGGAACAGGCAGAGACAGAATTGATGTGGAACACTGTCGGGGTGTGCATTAGCTTCATTTTTTGGGAGGCTACTTGAGGGAAAACATGACACTAAATGTCAAGGAGTTAATTACATATCTGTTTTATCGCCGCTGCTATAAAACGGGCACCACCCTACAATAAAAATGATTGTGATTAGCTTTGAACAAGTGAGAAGGATTGGATATCCAGCGCTTGACAGATTCCCTGAGAGCATTTCTGTATCGTTGCCGGCTTTGTGCGACTTCTTGTGCAGTGGGTTGGTTCATTAATTAAATCTCAATCAAATCTGATTCCATCACAGCTCAATCAAGCGATACAGAGTAAAAAAAAAAACGATGACAAATTAAAGGCTGATGTTCCACTTGAAGATTCACAAAACTGTCACTGAATACAACATCTTGGTTTGGCTCAAACTGAGCACCTCTCTCTCGGTTTCCTGCCTGAAGAAATGATCAGATAAAACATAAAAAGGTACAAGATATCTGAGTTCAGTCTGCATCCTCAGGTGGAGCATGCTGTACCTGCCTTAGAAAAGGACTTCTTAACCTTTTCCGGGGAGTCAGCTAATCTCGTGGCAAGCTGTCAATAAGAATCTTTGCAGAAGGAAAGGCAGGAAGAGCTTGTTGCTGTAGGTTTGGGGATGTTTGTGGATGGTATTTAGAGAAAGCAACTGCCACTCAGGTGAAGAGCTCATCTTCTCTGAGGTCTTGACAGGCAGTACTTGGTGTACCGAAAAATACATCCCCCTCAACAAGTCACTTATTCCACCGCCAGAGCCTTGAAATCAGATTGAGTCTCTGAGAAGCAAAAGGGAAAGGGGAAAACTGCAGGGCGAGATAATGTCATTCGTTTTTTGATGCAAATCAGCTCCACTTGTTGAGCTTTCTCGGATCAAGTGACGCTACCTTGGAAAAAAAAAAACAGCAGAGGAATCAGACTAATGTCAAGATACTTCACTTGCTTGGAGAAAACTCTCAAAATGCAAATTTGCATCGCAGAAACACGATATTTTCTCTCAGGCTGTGGTAGTTATCCTTGCTCGGTTTAAACAATATTCAAACGTATTCAGAGTGATTTCTTTTGCTGCTCTTATGCAACTATGTGGGAGTGCAGGTGGGAGCAGATATGTGGGTGGCGTGTGTGGGTGTTCTGATATGAAAGGTGGAGCTCGGAAGAACCTCAAGCAAGGTTTGGCTTCCCTTTTGGCTCCAGGCAGAGAAAAAAAAGCCCCCGGTGAGCAGAAACAAATCTTATTAAATTGCAACTAATCCAGTGTGCAGAGAGGTTTGATTTTTGTCGGAGGAATTAAGCAGCACTGCAGATTTGGAGAGATAGCTTTTTGCCTGGAAACAGAGCCGCGGTAGTTCAAAGAGAGGCAGTCAAAACCAATTAGGAGAAATCAGTTAGCTTGTCATTCAAATTTGTTCCATCTTATATCCCTCTCTGTTTATCCCACTGAGGTAAATAATCTCCCTCTTCCTCTCTACCTGCTCTTTTTGTTTCTCTCCATCTTTGTTTCCACTCTACCAGCGTCACCCTCTCCACTTATCTCCTTCCCTCTCACTTCTCTGTCTCATTCCCTCATCCCTCACTCGCACACACCTGGTTATGTTCAAGGAGCAGACACTGAGATTAAAGAGGTATTTTCAAGAAAACAAGTTGCCTGAAAGCAAAACTAAGAGCACCTCACATTCCCTGGATCACAGGGTGTACTGGCGCCATCGACACAGCCAGAAAC
Organism: Notolabrus celidotus; assembly: GCF_009762535.1. Lineage (NCBI taxonomy): Eukaryota > Metazoa > Chordata > Actinopteri > Labriformes > Labridae > Notolabrus > Notolabrus celidotus. The sequence goes on from NC_048293.1 coordinate 25,726,684, forward strand.
AAGAAAAGAGACAAAATCTTGCTACCTTTTTGGAGGGGCGAAGTGTTGGACTGCACAAATAAACAACAAACAATATTTCAAATCAAGGGCGATTCAAGGAGCACAGGAGCATGTCGATTTGACAACAAGAGCCAAAATACACAACAGGCTTAACATAGCATCAATACCCAGCTGTGTTAAATACGTCTGATTGGTCGAAACCCAATTACAATCAACAATCAATTGAAATGTTCAGCTTGATGTGAATTATAACAAATAAACAGACTCCTTCCTTAACAGACTGATAAGGATCTACTGCCATGGAAGCAGAGGGACTATTTCTTTAGCTGTATTAAAGGTGACATATCACGCTTTTTTCATCAACATATATTGGTCTAAGAGGTCCCCAAAACATGTCTTTAAAGTTTATGCTCAAAAAAACACTTTGAAATCAGATTTTGGTCTGCCTGAAAACCCCTCTTCTTCAGTCCTCCTCAGAACACTCTTGTTTTCTCTCTGACCACGCCCCCTCAGGAAGTGGATGTGCCCTCGGCTGTCCAGCACGTTGATCTAATGTTTACATGTTGGCTGAATATACATGGCTGCTCAGAGATCACGTTACTTCAACCCTCTGAATCTGATCCAGGATCTGATCCTGATGGAGAGGCGCCTGTAGCAGGACCTTTCTGAAGGATTGGTCACAGATTTAGTGTTTCTTGTTGTTTTATTTATCAGTATGTTGACGTGTGTCTTGGTACAAAGCTACGAACATGTAGCTATGTGGCTATGCTAACTAGCGCTAGCACTTATCCATGACAAATAAAAATCATCCACTAGATCTTCAAATCTGCAGACGTGGGGAGTAAAACCGACCTTTGTGTTTATTAAGACAGCCTACAACTAGCATGCCTCCCTCCTAAGCTCCTTGTTAGCACACATGTGTGCAGGTAATGAAAAACGGAGGAGGGATTCAGTATTAGTTTATACAGTCTATGGGCTGAACAAGCTCCGAGCTCTGACTCCGTGACAGACCGGATATTGTTGTTACGTAACAAAAACACTGAAGTCTGAAACGGCTGGTTTCAGCACACATTTACAGAAAGGTGGAGAAATCAGAACAGGGGCAGAATGGATTCTTTTCATTCTCAGGGGGTCTGTAGACAGGGACACATATTTCAGGTAGAGAACAATTAAAGTCAATTTTGCATGATATGTCACCTTTAAAGCTGGGGTTGGTAATCAGATTTAGATACACTTTTTGTTATACTGGTTAAAATGATCTTTATGTCCTGATGGTAATCATTACATAATGTGTTCTTAAAAAAAAAGCCTCTATCTACAGCCGGAGTAGACCTGGGAAAACACCAACCAATCCCTGCCATCAGGAGCCAAGTTATGAAACCAATCAAACCCCGTCCTGCCGATCTGCCCGCCTCCTGCAAAGCGTACATTTCATGTTTGTTTGTGTTTTTAACTTTCACTATTGTCGTGGAATTTTCATAGTCTTATGTATGTGTATGTAAGAATGTTTATCTATTGTATTCTTTCAGTCTAAGTGTCAAGTTTAGAGTAACTTGATTCCTATGTCGTCTGTGACGGGCGAGATAGTGTCAGTGTAGTAATCAAGGTCTCTCCCCCTGCTCCCGTCTTTATGTATGTGTTGTGGCCGACTTACTGTCTCCAGAACCAGAGCACAGGTCTTCTTCCACACACTTTAGTGTCGTCTTCAGATGGAATAAATACCATGCCAAGGGTTTTGACTGGGAGAACTGACTTGGCATTGCACTGCACTCTCCTGCCTGTGTACTGTTATGTTATTTCTCCTTGATCAAGTTCTACATAAACTATATCAACGTAAGCCGTCCGAGTCTCCTGAGTCTTCTGTGTCCAGTGTCCAGTCTGTTGCTGAATTCCATCACAACTATGATAATGTTTTGGTGAGGACCGGTTTTGAATCAGACACTATCTATAGTTAGAGCTGGATCAGGCTTGGACCAGCTTTTGTCATGCTGCTATAGGCCTAGACTGCCGGGGGAACTGGCACACTGACACACTGGGATCCTAGCTCACTCCCTTCCCCCCAACCCCCTTCATCACTTACTTTAACTCTGCCTGTCCCATTAAAGTTACTAACCATAGACCTTCCTGGAGTCCCTGAGCTCCATTGTCTCGTAGATTCCTCTGAGCTGCTGTAGACGATCTGGACTCCAGCTGATACGGACGTGCTGGACTCCAGCGGCAACAGCTTCTACTACTCGTCTCATCACTATCACCTCTCTCTCTTACTCCCCTCTATCCCTCTTTCCAGACCCAACTCGGTCGAGGCATGATGGCTGTCTAACATGAGTCTGGTTCTGCCTGAGGTTTCTGCCTGTTAAAAGGAAGTTTTTCCTCACCACTGTAACTTGCTAAATACTGTGATGTGCAATGCTCATGATGGATTAAGGTAGGGTCAGACTGAGTCTTACCCTGCCTTGAAGTTGGGTCTCTGTTCATTATTTGTTCATAAATTATAAAAAACCTGATCTCTAAATTAAGGGTGAAGCTCGGTTTCTATTACAGAAACAAGTCATGTTTCTCTCTTAGAGCTTGGAAGCTCCTGAGGTCAGCTACTTTCTTGCCTGTACTTGATTATGGCGATGTTGTGTATATGTGTGCTTCATCCAGCTGCCTACAGACCTTGGTTCCGGTCTACCACTGTGCTCTGAGGTTTATCACTGGTTGTAGCCGCCTCACCCACCACTGCGAATTGTACGCTAAAGCTGGCATGCCTTCCTTAAATGTAAGGAGATATACACACTGGATGACTCTGGTTTATAAGGCTCTTCTTGGCTTGGCTCCTACTTATTTATGCACTTTTCTCAAGAGAACTGGAAGCCGTTATGCCCTACGATCAAATGACATTTTGCATCTTTCTACTCCTCGTGTTCGAACTGAAACGGGAAAAAAAAGCATTCAGTTTCTCTGCCCCCTCTGCTTGGAATGCCCTCCAATCTGAACTGAAAGCTGTCAGCATTTGTTTCATTGGAAGCTTTCCGCTCTATCTTAAGAAAACGACAACGGAAATCCTTCGAGCAGTGCCTGTGTTCTTAAATTGTAACTGTAAAATAACTTCTGCACTTTATTTTATCAAATTGCTTGTATTTTATATTTTAATGTTTGTTGTCGTTGTTATCTGTCTGTTTTGTTTACTATGACGTATGTTGCTGCCTCTCTTGGCCAGGTCACCCTTGCGAAAGAGGTCTCGATCTCAATGGGTCTTTTATCTGGTTAAATAAAAAATAAATAAAAAATAATTTGACATAGAGTGGTCTAGACCTCCTATGTTTGTAAAAGCGTCTTGAGATAACGTTTGTTGTGATTTGGCGCTACACAAATAAAGATTGATTGATTGATTGATTGATTGATTGATTGATTGATTGATTGATTGATTGATTGTCTATCATATGGTCATGAATCAGCCACGCTCGTGCAGCTTTAATAACTCATATTCAATTTATACTCTGCATGGTCAGGGTCCTGCTCACACTGTCTGTCACAGTTATCACCTGCCACACCTGCTCAGCCTCTCAGCCCACTACATTTCCACTCCCCTTCGTTTACCTGAACCACATTCTCCTCATTAAGCCAACTCAAATCACCTGTTTCTCATTACCTGCTGACAGTATTTAAGTCCCGGTTTCAGCTCACTCAGTGCCAGATTGTTCTCACTGCAAATGCAAGACTCTCCAGCACTTATCCTCGGACTGATCTCCCAGTTTCGACCCTGCCTGTCCCCGACCTTCCTTCCTCGTTTCTGCCCTGGTAACTACCTCAGCCTTCTGTCCCCGACCAAGAGATTTGCCTGCTCCTCGTCTGTTTCCAGCCTGATCCTCCACACAGCGAAACCAGCATCTCAACAGACATTGTGTGACCGGGTTAGTAAAGACCTACAAAGACTTGTTACCTGCTGTTTCCTCCGGGCTCCAGTGTGCTGCTTTTGGGTTCACCCTCACACCCGTAACACTGTCAGGGTTCTAATATGCATAATCACCTTTTTCTTTTTTTTACATTTTTAATCTGGCTTTTGATTTGGAGTCTTTTATTTTTTGCATTTTTATCATTATTTTAATAACATTTATTTATCTTATCTATGTATTTACTTCTTGTATTTATCTGATTTGTTTTACTTTAACTGATTTTAATTTTGCTTTCTACTCTTATGAATTTTATTAATTTTACTATATTGATTTATTTTATTTTCAAGAATTATTTAATATGATTGTGTCTTTTATTATTTTACCACTTCTGTTGTTTTCTGTCTCCATGTTCCTTTGTGAAGCACTGTGGGCTGCATGTTTGTATGTATGAAAGGTAATATATAAATAAAGCTGAGTTGAGTTAGAATCACCTGCCCACTATACATTACGGGGTCCTGTAAATTACAATAAGCATGCAAAAAGTAATAGAAATTAATTAAATTCAAATGCAAAAAGAATCACAAACGTTGACTCTTTAGGACAGCTGGGCCACAACTTAAATTGTTTTCATAATTCTTCAGCTATCGACGACTTCAGCTAATATTAGCATTCACCTGATTCATAATTAGCATCACCTTTAGCTTGGTACCATCATTAGCTAGGAGTAAACTCATTTTAAATAAGACCTAATTAGGAAGTAGAAATGACGAACATGTAAATGGCACATTAAAATGAATACCTTGATTGGCTAGTGTTTTTCTCCTCCATCATAAGGCGTTTAAAATATAATTTTGGGCTACACCAGATGCTGATTGTCACCATACCACTGTTGTGTGTGTGCAGCCAGATAGATGTGATTTAAAATGTGCTTAGTCGTGCCTTTATATTTTTAATGGTCTGAACAGTTTTTAAATGGATGTTACTTGTAATTATGAAAGTTCATTTAACTTGGATGCCGAGTGAGAGTTTCTGTACTTCCATTATATGCATCAATACGAATGTGAAGCGAGTTTCCAGAGGCTTTAACAGCAAAAAAACTCCCAACCAACACAAAACAACGACCATTATCCTCCTCTCTCTGTCCCGGCTCAGTTATCTACTCAAAGCAAACCGGTGTGCGGAGAACTCAATAGAACTCATCTCATCTGGTGGCTCCTCACGTCTCCCTGCCTCCCACCTAAAACCCCAGGCTCCTCCAACAGCCACCGGGCATCAGTCACTGCCATCAGCCACCAGCTATCAGCCAGCCAAAGTTTCCTTTAAAATCTATAAGCTCTTTCTTCCCCCACAGACAGAACCGCATTCCCACTACGTCACATAAAGGAAAGTCAATAGGATTTAATCCTCGATAACTGATGTTCATCAGTGTGAAGAGTCCATACCATGAATGATGATGATAAACTGGGACGAGAGCGGAGATATATCGATGACAATGATAAAATGAATTATGTGACTCAGCTTTTGTTGTTCGTCAATATCCCAGAAACAACTTTACTGCTTAGTCGTCTTAAAAGTTGTGTCCCCAAAAGGAGTGCAAGATTGGGGACAGGGCTCTCCCTTGGGTCTTACATTCCTGTACTAAACCCCCAAAGGACGCGGTTGTAGTCCTTCCACAGGTCCTCAAAACACGTGAAGACTGGATGCACAAACTAGGAACTCTACAGAACAGAAGCTGTCCTGTGCAACAAAACCACTAAGTACAATACCAGTAAGCAGTCCCTCCAGGAAATTGCGATTTCGCAATCGCAACTATCAAAGTAAATTCAACCAATCAGACCTTGCAATTTTATACAATCACTGCGACTTTCCCTCAAATTTGACCAATCACCTTAATCTCAGCTCCTGTACGACATTGGTTTCGACATCAATCTCACTTCCTTTGAACATAAAGGTAAGTCCTCACTTGATCGGCACTTTTCAACAATAAAACACGCACAGAGAACGGGTGAAGAGCGAGGACAGCAGGCGGGACAAGTGGCGATGACATCGTTGTTATTTAGATTGGATTAGAAATCCTTCATTTTCCCCAAGGGGCAATTTGTGTCGCAACAGCAGTCCACACATCCTATACATACAAGCAATACACACAACAACAAACACATGTTCACAAATCAATTCAAGTGCATATCCATATAACTTAAAGGTGACATATCATGCAAAATTGACTTTTTAATGGTTCTCTACCTGAAATATGTGTCCCTGTCTACAAACCCCCCGAGAATGAAAAAAATCCATTCTGCCCCTGTTCTGATTTCTCCACCTTTCTGTAAATGTGTGTGAAACGAGCCGTTTCAGACTTCCGTGTTTTTGTTACGTAACAACAATATCCGGTCTGTCAAGGAGTCAGAGCTCGGAGCTTGTTCAGCCCATAGACTGTATAAAATAATACTGAATCCCTCCTCCGTTTTTCATTACCTGCACACATGTGTGCTAACAAGGAGCTTAGGAGGGAGGCATGCTAGTTGTAGGCTGTCTTAATAAACACAAAGGTCGGTTTTACTCCCCACGTCTGCAGATTTGAAGATCTAGTGGATGATTTTTATTTATCATGGATAAGTGCTAGCGCTAGTTAGCATAGCTACATAGCTACATGTCGTAGCTGTAGCTGTGTACCAAGACACACGTCGACATACTGACAAATAAAACAACAAGAAACACTAAATCTGTGACCAATCCTTCAGAAAGGTCCTGCTGCCTTTCTGGCAGAGGTCGGTTTTACTCCCCACGTCTGCAGATTTGAAGATCTAGTGGATGATTTTTATTTATCATGGATAAGTGCTAGCGCTAATTGGCATAGCCACATAGCTACATGTTCGTAGCTGTGTACCAAGACACACATCTACATACTGATAAATAAAACAACAGGAAACACTAAATCTATGACCAATCGTTCAGAAAGGTCCTGCTGCAGGCACCTCTCCGTCAGGATCAGATTCAGAGGGTTGAAGTAACGCGATCTCTGAGCAGCCGTGTATATTCAGCCAACATGTAAACATTAGATCAACGTGCTGGACAGCCGAGGCACATCCACTTCCTGAGGGGGCGTGGTCAGAGAGAAAACAGACTGTTCTGATGAGGAATGAAGAAGAGGGATTTTCAGGCAGACCAAAATCTGATTTCAAAGTGTTTTTTTGAGCATAAACTTTAAAGACATGTTTTGGGGACCTCTTAGACCAATATATATTGATGAAAAAAGCGTGATATGTCCCCTTTAACCCCTGTGGGTGACATCATTCTTTCTGTGCATGAGACCAAGGTAAGGAGCTACAGCTTCTTTAAAAGCCCAACAGCTGAGGGAACAAATGATCTAATATATCGGTTCGATCTTGCCCTCCCAGTGTAAGTGAACCTCCTCCCTGTTGGCAAAAGTCTAAACTCTGAAAAAAGGGGGTGGTGAGGGTCTTCAAGGATGGCCTTTGACTTCTGAGTGGCTCTCACTTGATAGAGATGGCCAAGATTATTAAGATAAGTGCCAACGATCTTTCGGCAGACTTTGACGATGCAATCTAACTTGTCTTTGTTAAAAATGCTGAGGTTACCAAACCAAGAGGTCATTGTAAAAGTTAAAATAGACTCAATAAAAGATGAATGAAATATTTTTAAGAGTGATCTGTCAACATTAAAACTCCTCAGCTTCCTCAAGAAAAAGAGTCTCTGATTATATAGATACTAGAGTTATTATCTGAGGGTCTCAGTGTTAGCTTGGTCTCTACCATAGACTGTAAAAAATATGGACGTAGTATCCGTGACGTCACCCACCTGTTCCTGAGAGCTGTTTTGAAGCAAATCGACGGCAGCAGCCATATTGGTAATGCGGAACTCAACTAGGCAGAGTGTGACGTAGTGTGAGTCTCTTAGCCAATGACTGTGTGTTCCCGACAGGGAGTCACGTCAGTCATGTCCTTATTTGGGCAAAACTCATAATCTTAATATCTTCTTAACCGTCGCGTTAGAAAAAAATTCACCCCCCGTACAGTGTGTGCCATTAGAGAGATTAGCGTTGTAGGGCCAAGACGTTTTTTGAACCAGGCTGTAAACATGTTTATTAATGCTGCAAAGATCCTCTTTTTCCCATTCATATCTATGTGGTTTCCGGTGTTTCTGCAGCCAGCCTCAAGCGGATTTTCGATGTATTGCAGTTTATATCACTTCCGCATTGGCTTCATCGTTTGAGACCGGAGTTTGCCGCATGGTCTCTACCTGCAGCAGGTGTGCTTTGTGAAGCAGCTCTCCCCGCCTCCATGCATCTGTCTCATCTTCATTGAGGATTTTTACCCCCCGGTGTGCGTTAGTGACAAAGACACAACCGGGGGACGTCTGTTTAATATTTGAGGTTTGACTTTGTTGCCGCCATTACCGTAAAAAGCTCTGCGTCTACAGCTTGATTTAATCCAGTTTGGTGACACATCAGAAGAAGAAGAAGAAGAAGAAGAGCGTACTTTATTAATCCCCAGGGGGAAATTCAAATTTTTCACTCGTGTTATTTTTCAGTCATGCTACGCGCACAGTTTGTGGTATATACATACAATGCACACACATGCTTAGAGAGAGATGTCAGAGTGAGGATGCTGCCATCAACCAGCTCTCATCCCAAGCAGCTGGGGGTTCGGTGCCTTACTCAAAGGCACCTCGGCAGAGCCCAGGCAAGTGAACCAGCACCTCTCCAGCCACCAGTCCACTTGCCAAGCTTCGTCCACCGGCGACCCTTCGGTTCCCAATCCAAGTCCCTACGGGCTGAGCTACTGCCGCCCCCAAAATCAGACACATTTAATAAGTTTTGATCAACTCCTTGTTGAAAGAAAAAATCAAAATACAGTCGCAGTGGCCACATCAAGAATGTTTTCTAAAAACAACTGTGATTTAGCATAATTATTTCCTTGCCCCTGAGATGTTATTGGGGTAAAAAATCCTGGAGGGACTGAGTAATAAAACTACAGATGCATTAATACCTCTGGGAGCTTTAACAAAACCCTTGTGGTTAATAGCTTTTGTTTAAGCCTTAGCTAAAGGTCGGTGTGATCGTATCAAACTGCTTCAGATTGTATCGGTGTATCAGGAAGATTAACTGCCCAACAACAAAATGTCATTGATTAATCTCAACTTTTTCTCAAGCAAAGTTCCCAAACATTTCCAGTTTCCTCTCCCTCAAAGACGAACATTGCTTCTTTTCTTAATCTCAGATTATTGTTGATTAAACATCTTCAGCTTTTGGACAAAACAAGCTTCACGAAAATATAATTCTGTGCTCCCAGAATTTTTCTCCATTTTGGGGCGTTTAATGGACGTAATGAAGCTCGGTGTTTGAGAGATTATAGTAACTGTAAAATTTATACAGCCTAGCTGAAGACTTTGACTCATTAAGGGAGGATTCACATCATGAATGTGGATCGCTTTAGACTTACTTAAGGTTGGGAGAAGATTTGGGGGTTGGAGAAAGATTACAGCGGGAGAACAAGTGCCATCGGTTTTTACAATTCAACTCAGCTCAGTCATTTCCTTTCTCTAACTAGGTGCTTTGATTTTACGTTGAATTACAGCATGCATCATGTGTCAAATATGAGCCCCTGAAATGTCCTGCATGCACACGTTATTATCTTATGCACACAATTTATTAACTTGTGCAAATATGAGGTCTTTTACAGCCACTTCAAGGCAATACATTTACCATTTATTACCAAATGTAAATACAGTTATGCTTGGTGCTGCAGGCTTGGCTTTTAAAATGCACTCTGGGTTAGCCAAGCAGCAGGTTTTGGCTTTTCAGGGAGTGCTTTGCAAAATCCCCTAGGAATGTAGAAACAATGCTTTGAGACGAGAGAGGAGGAGGAGGCTGTGGTGGTGTTGGAGGCTTTGCCAGCAGCAGAGTGTGGGTAGTACTGGTGTAGGAAGGATCAGTGCGAGCGGAGACGTGTTTAAATGGACCGCCTTGTTGTGAGAGTGAGCTGTGATTGGTCTGTGAGTGATTAGAAACCATGATTCAGTCAGCTGCCCTGTTGATTAATAACCATGTGCTGTAGTTTTGGACAGGGGCGCTGCTAGGGATTTTGGGCCCCATGAAAGAATATCACATTGGGCCCCATCACCAAAGGCCACAAGAACCCTGTGCAACTGCTGTCAGTCAGCATCAACATATCTGATTTGAAGGTATTATCTGAGTAATCTCTGTGACATTAAAACAGACAAAATCACTCAATGCTTCAACCTGCCCAGCATCCAAAACAGACTATAGGCTGTAGCTTATGTCGCTTAGCTATATCTTTGTTTTTAGAGGCTTTAGTAATAGTACAGATAGAGAGAGAAAGAAGAGATTCCCACAGACCCCCTTTGTCACAGTCTGCTCACCTCCTCCCCTCTGTCAGTAATTTTCCACTCTCCTTGCCTCTGCTCCACTCTGCTGGCCAGCCACGCCCCCTCATCAAGCAACCCAGTTCACCTGCACACTCACCTGCTCCTCATCTGCAATCAAGCCGGTTTCTAAGCAGCAGCCACTCTCCACTCCTTGCCAGATTGTTCTTTGACCTCATGCAAAACTTTCCAGCGTTCTTCTCCGGACTGATCTCCCGTTGCCGACCCTGCCTGCCCGTGACCATCCCTCCTCGCCGCTTCCCAGGAAAACACCTACGCCTTCTGTCCCTGACTACGAGTTCTGCCTTCGCCCTTCCGGGGTTCTGCCTGTCCGTCCTCGTGGCCGTTTGGCGTCCTGTCCTCCCTGCGGAGTACGAGTGAGTCTGTTCTTCAACTCCCTCCGGGATCTGTCTGTCACCTGTGCTTGATTCGTCAGGCTGTCATCGAGCCCTGAGAGACTCGATTCCCTACCTGTGTTCGAGGTAGAGAGACTATTCACCTGTTGCTTGTCTATTGAACTGTTCAATAAAGTTCATTCCCAACTGATCTCTTGGCTTCCGATACTGCTTGTGGGTCCTAACTCAACCCGTTACACCCTTCAATAATGCTAATTGACATGCTACAATGCTCACCTTCTTGTTCATTGGATTGGGGGGAGTTGTGGAGAGACAGTGCACCTGCTGACATATCAGCTGCTGAGTCTGGTAGGGAGGGCGGGGAAACCCATTTAGCATAATTAGCTAAAACATAGTTCACCTCATTGTGGACATCAAACTAGCAAACATGTTGATTTTAACCGCTCAAAGACTATCAATCAATCTTTATTTGTATAGCGCCAAATCACAACAAACGTTATCTCAAGACGCTTTTACAAACATAGGAGGTCTAGACCACTCTATGTCAAATTATGAACAGAGACCCAACTTCAAGACAGGGTAAGACTCAGTCTGACCCCACCTTAATCCATCATGAGCATTGCACCTTGCAGTATTTAGCTAGTTACAGCGGAGAGGAAAAATTTTAACAGGCAGAACCAGACTCATGTTAGACAGCCATCATGCCTCGACTGAGTTGGGTCTGGAAAGACGGATAGAGAGGAGTAAGAGAGAGAGGTGATAGTGATGAGACGATTAGTAGAAGCTGTATCAGCTGGAGTCCAGCAGGTCTGTATCAGCTGGAGTCCAGCAGGTCTGTATCAGCTGGAGTCTGGAACATCCACAGCAGGAGGACGTCTACGGCAGCTCAGAGGAATCTACGAGACAATGGAGCCAACCTTTCCTGGAGAAAAACTGGATGACATACCGTCGCCCTTTCTCCTCTCTCTCCTTTCTTTGCCTCCTTTTCTGGGACCCAGACTTGGTCTTTCCAGACATTTTAGCTGCTGAAGCATCTGATAGGAAATAAGTAACTGACGTAAAACAAGTCAAGGAGAAACCTATGTTCTCCCAGACTCTCAAGGAAATTGGATTGAGACCCCCTTCCAGTTTAGTGGCATGCATGGACAAGTTTTGTGACCCTTCGGCTAGCAGAGCAAAGGGGAGAACAATAAATAACTAGAGGTTAAGATAAGTTTGGACTCACTAGTAGGCTATGTCACTGGCTCAAAGACCTATAAAAGGTCTTGGTCAACAGCACGCTGGGAGTCAGCAGATTTGCAGAGCTGTTCTCCCAAGCATTCCGGGCGCTTCTTCGATACTGGTTTTGATTCTTGTAATAAACGTATTACTATGCAAGCAAGCCAGTGTCACGAAGATTCCTTCTGCATAGATACAACACTGCCTTTAGTGCACTGTGCAACTTCACAGCTGATAAGAGAGACTCAGGCTGGGCTGTACCATTTCATGTGGATACAGGGGGGGCGGGGGGTTAATATGAATTTGCCCAAATAAAGTAGAGATCTCTGATAAACATTTCATGAAGACAACTGGACCGTTTTTCTAATGACCTTATTCTGAATATAATGTATTTTTCATTATTATTTTCGGGCCCCCTGTCAGTCATGAGCCCTTAGAATCATCCTAACTTTTCCCCCCTGTACGGCGCCACTGGTTGTGGGTCTGTAAGCTACCCTGAGACTTTGTACTCGATGGTAAAACTTTGTAAAGATTTTAAAGCGCCGCTTCTTAAGACGGACAAAATCTTTTAAGTCTCGTCATCGTCGTCTTAAACTTTCAGACTCCGAGTTCACAGCTCCGACTGAGCCGACAGAGATGTGAGATTAAAGTGATGAATGAAGTTTGTTTTTCTCCCTTTAATCTGATTCTATGCATGTTTTTGTTTGTGGCTTTTTTAATGTTTATGATTTGCCAACCAGCTCTCACATGAAAAACCATCTCTCTCATCATGCTTTGCTGCACGGCTGAGTGAGTTTCTACAGATACAAAGATGAATCCTATTACAGATAACAGGCTCTTGGATTGTTTGGTGAATCTTTGACAGTGCTGCCAGGGGACAGCTCTGTTCTTACTGTATATTGTAGTCCCCTTATTAGCTAACTGTGCCTCCCTCAACACTTTTTAACACAGGCGACCCAGAGAGTCTGCTGGGGTTTCTTCTGTTGTCTCTGTTTTTGCAGCTCCTAATAATGCCCTCTCTGCTCTCTGGTTTCAGAGACATAAAAAGAAGCTGTATTATCTTTTATAAAAGCATGCAACAAACTGGAATTAGCAAAGAACAAACATGCTGGTGTAAATCCACTCCAGCACACAATCACACGATGGTGGAATAACGTGTTAAGCACTTTAGCATAAATTTAGTTTCAGCAGACTTATTGGAACATAATTGGGTTGCTGTGAAAGGGTCCTTTTGCTTTCTATCATTGATTCAGCAAAACATGATGAAATGTAGACGAGAACCGAGAGAGCACTCAGATCGTGAAGCGGAATACTAATTTTCCTTCCCAGATTCCTCAGTGACTTATCCATCCAGAGGGTCGATATCATTCCAACGCTCCACCAGAATAACCCTGCAGCCGGGCATTGGACATTTTACTTTGCAGTCTTTGAATGTAAAGTACATCCGGGCGCGGGTGTATATTGAGACCTGACTGGAAGTGGATAGAAATGTCACTATTTCAAAAAGCCATTTTCCCAGAGGAAGAAATAGTCTTCATAACTTTTCTGACACATTTACGATGTGCCGGATCATCATAATGAATTGATTTCAGACTGAGCTCTTCAGTGGTGTGAGTGATATGATGGGGAGGAGAATGATGATCACACTGAATTATATTACTACATCAGCATTCGTAATCAGATCAAATGCAGAAGCCGAAGACTTCCATCAGCAGGCCCCAAAAAGAACATTGGTTTTTGTGATTAATGAAGTTATTATGTGAATATAAATCAAAGATACTGCATGAGATCATAATATCTTACAAACATTGGCCTTTTGTTGGAAATTTAACATTTTCCTATGAGTTGTTTGAGTAGAGTTTGACATTATGTGTGTCTACTCCAGAGCTGTGGTGGATCACAGACTGTATAATGATAACTATACTCATCATGCTCAACCATATTCTCATAGAGTAGGTGTCCATACACATCATATTCATATTTTGAATTCTGTTGATGTAATACCTGTATGTATATGAATTGTTAATTTTGTAGATTCTGATGTTATTTTATTTTTAGTATCAACTATTGTCTTTATTTGTGTCAATTTAGTATTTTTACTTCATTTTTGATATTAGAACACTATTTGGGTGGAGGCTTCAAATAAGCTCTCTGACTTTTCTGCCTCTTCCTGCACATTATATTATTTATCTTTGCAATTCTTTTTGTATGTATTTTCTTTTAATTGTGCAAATAAATAAACATTAATATACATAAAACATAATAAATCCAAGCGCTGTTTTGAAGCCAATCGTCGGCGGGTGCCATATTGGTTATTCTAAAGATAACCTAACTTTGCCGGAGCTAGTGTGAGGTAAAGAGGCGGGGCCTTAGCCTTTTCATTAACAACTACAGGGTGCCCGCCTGTCAATCAAGTCAGCCACGCCCTTATTTGGGCAAAAATTGTAAGTTTAATATCTTCAAAAATAACGAGTTATAAAAAAATGCATCCTTGATAGAAAAATGAGTTACTCAGACCTAAACTGTTTTTTTTTAACCAGGCTGTAAACATGTTAATTATTGCTGTAAAGATCGTCTTCTTTGAATGGGTGTGCATGTGCTTTTCCTGTGTTTCGGCAGTCAGCCTCTAGTGGACACTCGATAAACTGCAGTTATTAGCACTTCCACATGGGCTTCATATTTTAGGACCAGAGGTAACCACTTGGGTGGAGTACAGTTTGGAGAAACTTTCATTTGACTTTTCCAGATTTTGAACTTTCCCCTTTTTCTTGACCACATTTCAAAATCATGTTTTCTATACATAGAGTTTTGTATGATGAGGATTACCATGAGCTGCATTCAAAAGCACCAAGGAAGTGCGTTAGTGGACGATGAGTTGATATTTCCTAATGTCAAACCTTCAGCAGGATATTTAGGAGCAAGATTTGACTGGAACCGTACCTTTGATTCACATAAATCAATTGCTTTTATCTCATTTAACTGCCTTTATTTCTTTCACTGCCTACATTGTCGTTCTTTTTTGGTCTCAGTTTGTTTGATTGTCGGTTTCTTCTTGTATAATTTTGGTTCCTCTGTTCTCTGAGTCCTTTTCTATCTTAGTTCTTGTGTATGATTTAGCTTGTGTGTCAGAGCACTTTGTAAACCCTTGTTTTTAAAGGTGCTACTTAAATAACATTATTATCATCATTGTGTTTCACCTTCTTTTTCACCACATTTGAGTCATAATTGCCGTTTAGAGCAACAGTATGCAACAATTTTACCTTAAAATAACACCAGAAACATATTCTGATCATGCCATAACTTGTAATTAAGAGTATATCCTTTTAAATTCTCATTCTGGGAATGAAATACCTGCTCCTGCACCCTGTCATTAAGCTTTGCAGGATTTATTCTCCTGTCTGAAGTGTGCAACAAGTTTTAAATCTTACTATCTGAAAGCTCTCAACGGCAAAATTTTCCTGTAGCATATCTTGGCTTGGTTCTCCTCCTGCAGACATCACAGCATGGGAGAAAAGACCAAACAGGACGGACTTCTTCTTATTGTGGAGAAAGTGCATTAAAGAGTAAGATGCTTGGTGTGTCTGTTGAAGGACATCAGACTCATGTTTACTCTGAGTCATCTTGGCGTTGCCTTTTTTATGCACTGTGCCAATTTCCTGACATTTCCTTGATCTGATTGGCTTTTCATTGAGAGAAAGAAATCCTCCTCCTACGATATATGACTTCCCATATACCTGTGATTTCTTGGTGCATTATCCTGACAAGTCCTTTACTCTCACTTGCAATGAAAATCTAAACGTAGCACTTGAATATATAGAACATGGCACTGAATATCTCTGCAGAGCTACTTTAATGCCTTTAATAAAGGTTTGTGGGGACTTTTTACACCGCTGTCCCTCCTCCTTATGACTGTGCATTTATATGAAATGTAGAGATGCTTCAAAACAAAACTTCACTTTCTAATAGTTCTTTACCTCCCCTTCCTCTCCCGCGTCGCACTGAGGCCGCCTAACAGCTTGGGGAGATAAAAAAAGATGAGTTGTGGTACGACGCGGCATTAAAGTGGATGTGAGAAGCTGCTAAACATAAAGAGAAGACTTAGTGGTAAAGGTATTTTACTGCTACCTGTCACTGCTTTTATTTTGGAGGGGCGCACTTAACTGAGGGAGACTCTAAAGAGATGTGAAAGGCAGACCCAGTGGTAGGATTTCTCAGAAGGGGGACAGTATATTTTTGGGATGTGTTTCTTTAAATACACTATCAAAACTAGACTTTCTACTCTCTGTATGTTGCCTGCAGTTTATAGGCATGAAGATATAGAGCTGTAAAAATACAAAGAGGGCCGCCGAGCCTTCTTTGTGCAATGTTTCTTCGACTGTCTGTGCTGCCTTCAGGTCACACTGTTTCTCCTACAAGATCGCACTCAGGGCAACAATTAATCTGCAACAATTTGGAATTTAATAAGATTAAATAAACATAGCAAGTGAAAAATACAATTACAGCAAGCCAAATAAAAGTTCTGACAAACTAAAACACATCATTACACAAGATTTGACCCACAATCTGTCATGGAGCATAAGTGCGCTGATGACTCACATACATTTACACAGTTTTAAATTTGGCCCCACAGACAAACCCTCAAACTCACCATCCAGGCTTTGAATTGAGTGGGAGGGGATGTTTCTCTAAGTTCAAATGAAACTATCTTTATGAAGCACATTTAAAGGTGACATATCATGCAAAATTGACTTTTTAATGGTTCTTTACCTGAAATATGTGTCCCTGTCTACAAACCCCCCAAGAATGAAAAAAATCCATTCTGCCACCTTTCTGTAAATGTGTGTGAAACGAGCCGTTTCAGACTTCCTAGTTTTTCATACGTCACAACAATATCCGGTCTGTCACGGAGTCAGAGCTCGGAGCTTGTTCAGCCCATAGACTGTATAAAATAATACTGAATCCCTCCTCCGTGCACAAATGTGTGCTAACAAGGAGCTTAGGAGGGAGGCATGCTAGTTGTAGGCTGTCTTAATAAACACAAAGGTCGGTTTTACTCCCCACGTCTGCAGATTTGAAGATCTAGTGGATCATTTTTATTTATCATGGTTAAGTGCTAGCGCTAGTTAGCATAGCCACATAGCTACATGTCCGTAGCTGTGTACCAAGACACACGTCGACATACTGATAAATATTACAACAAGAAACACTAAATCTGTGACCAGTCCTTCAGAAAGGTCCTGCTACAGGCGCCTCTCCGTCATTTTTCATGTGTTAATTATAGTGATTCAGTGAGAAATGGCATGTAGAGAATATTGATATTAATGCATCTTTGCTCCTATAAAGGTCAGTAATCTTATTAGTTTTGGAAATCAGGAGCAGGTCATTATTGGTCATCAATGTCAGCTCAAGAAAAATGAATGTCAAGCATCCCAAAGTAAGAAGCATTAAGATGAGGATGAAAGGATTAAAAAGGTTAACTTCCATTCAGAGTCAAAAGCCACAGAATAAAAGTGTCATCGACTGGATTAAACTGCAGCTTCATTTTCTAAACATCCTGTCTGTTCTAGTATTTGCACCAAAGGCCAACCAGCCGACACAACACTGCTGAAACATTACGCTTTATGCAGGTATGGCTGGTTAGGTTGGCATTTGGCAGAGAACAATTTAAGTTCTAAACTGTCAGCACAGTGGACATCCAGCGTGGGTCTGGCCTATAAATGCTCGCCTGTGGCCTGAGGTTTTTTGTGGGGAGCAGAACTAAGAGTTTTCAGTCAGATCTAACAAAGAAACCATCTTAAGCTAGCAGAGGTCCTGTGGGGCCAGCAAAAAACTTCTGTTCCTCTTTGTCTGCTCAGTCATTCAAGAGTTCAGATGTCTGGTGGCCTGGTGTGTGTCAGCTCTTACCTTGACCTCAGAAAGAGAACACTTCAGCCACTGAAATTTTGCCCCAGAACACCCAGTGGTGTACCGCTGGAGAGGTGAGACCTTCTTCAAAGGACTTAAGAGCCCTGTGAATGAAATCATCCTGAAACCCCAGAGTCCACCATCAAGACCAGTCTAACATCAGGGAGGCTGTTGTTGTGAGGAGAACAAACATGTCCCGAGTTTCTTTGGAGTTTTTCGAATTTGCAGCCACATCCAAACACAAGCTAACATGTGATGTACAAAGTATATACAAACACACACGCGCACAAAGGATGATAATGTGATAGAAGCAGCAATTTTAGTGCGAAGATGAAGAGCTCTTTGAGTGTGGAAGAACATCGTGTTCAATGCAGCCAGGACAGAGGCGATGTGATCTGTTCCTGTGTGATGTTTGTGTGTGATGAATGTTTTTCTGTTCCTTTTTAGAGAATTATTTTTTATAAAAATGTACAATAATTACACACAGAGAGTCTGTGTGAGGCGCTGAAAAGCTCTGAGCTGAATACAAGCTGTTATTTTCTCCACACTGCAAACACTCAAAATCTTACCAAGTGAAGTTTTTAGTCTCATTTTTAGTCAAAATATCTTCTTCCACTTGATTTAAGATACATTTACTTAGAGGTAACATTTCAACAAGAAAGAGGGACTTGTTTTAAGATAAAAGAAAGAAACAAACAAACAAAGAAAGAAAGACAGAAAGACAGAAAGAAAGAAAGAAAGACTGAAATACAGACAGAAATAAATAAAGAAAGAAAGAAAGAAATACAGAAAGGAAGAAAGAAAAAAAGACAGACAGAACAAAAGAAAGAAAGACAGAAAGACAGAGAAAGAAAGAAAGAAAGAAAGAAAGAGAGGAAGAAATAAATAAATAAATAAATAAATACAGAAAGGAAGAGAGAAAGACTGAAAGAAAGAAAGACATAAAGAAAGACAGACAGACAGAAAGAAAGACAGAAAGAAAGAGAGAAAGACTGAAAGAAAGACATAAAGAAAGACAGACAGACAGAAAGACTGAAAGAAAGAAATACAGAAAGGAAGAAAGAAAAAAAGAGAGGAAGAAAGAAATAAATACAGAAAGGAAGAAAGAAAGACTGAAAGAAAGAAATACAGAAAGGAAGAAAGAAAAAAAGACAGACAGAACAAAAGAAAGAAAGACAGAAAGACAGAGAAAGAAAGAAAGAAAGAAAGAGAGGAAGAAAGAAAGAAAGAAAGAAAGAAAGAAAGAAAGAAAGAAAGAAAGACAGAGAGGAATAAAGAAATAAATACAGAAAGGAAGAAAGAAAGACAGACAGAAAGAAAGAAAGACAGAAAGACTGAAAGAAAGAAAGACATAAAGAAAGACAGACAGAAAGAAAGAAAAAAAGAAAGAAAGAAAGAAAGAAAGAAAGAAAGAAAGAAAGAAAGAAAGAAATACAGAAAGGAAGAAATAAAGAAAGAGAAAGAAAGAGAGAAAGACAGAGAAAGAAAGAAAGAAAGAAAGAAAGAAAGAAAGAAAGACAGACTGAAAGAAATAAAGACAGACAGACAGACAGACAGACAGACAGACAGACAGAAAGAAAGAAAGTAAGAAAGAGAGGGTTGTTTTTAAGGGTGGGTTTCAGTTTTCAGACACTGTTTCTTTAAATCAGATAAAAATCTTCCTCCTCAAACTCCATGCACACAATGAAACAGCTCCTTTAGAGCAGAGCTGTCTTATCCTAAAGAACAACATGACTGAATATTAGTATATCCAGCTCACTATGAGAAGACATTAGATCTCAACATGAGACAATTCAACTTTGTCATCTTATTTCAGTACAAGATGGTCTTAAACCTAGAGAAGTGCTGCTATAACACAACTCACATTAAGGTGAATATATCTAAAATGAAGAAGTTGACATAAAGAAATTTTTTTTTAGTTAAAAAATACTAATTGTTAGCATTCATGTCTTATTCTGAGACACTAAGCTTTAAAATACTGGTCAAATATTGCTTATAATAAGTTTTCCATGCTAGTTTTAAGTTCACAGTTTTCTAAATATTACATCTTATTTTAAGAAATCCTGTCAAGCAAATGTTCACTTCTTCTATTGGCCGATTTTTTCTCTTGTTTTTGGAGGTTCATTTTTTCCAGTGTAAGGTCTGGATAAGTCATCGGTACAATGTTTAAGAACTGCTCCAGAAGGTCACAAGAGGTCGTAGTGGCTGCAGTGTAATCCCTTCAGGCAAAGACAGATTAAAGTCTGTCCTCTGACAACACGTTGATAAAACACTCTTCAGTCTTAATGTCTGATTTTTTCATGAACTGCATTGAAAAAAACCCAGTAATTTCATCCTTCAGCACAAAAGGAGTTGATAGTTTTCTGCTGCCTGGGTGGCTCTCAGTTTGTTTTTGCTTTTATGTTCTTAAGAGCCAGTCTGAACACAAAATAATGTAGAATTGAAAAAAGTACAAAAAAAGGAACATCCAGTCAGCCGTAGAAAAGAAATGTCCACATAATTCAAGGTAAAATTCCTGGTTCTGTCAATGGAGTTTGGACGCTTTGAAGAGAACAAAGTTAAAGCCTTTTGTCATTGAAAAAAATCACATTACTCTTCTCTAAAGGGGCTAATCACCACCTCTTTTTAAAATTGCAAGTCCTCAACAGCACCATAACAAAGGTCCAGCGTCATCACGCCTTTGTACTTTCATACGGATCCCACAAAGGCGTAATATCTCTGCCCCAGACTGTGAATTTACATCATGTTGCAGAAGCACAAAACATGCAGCGCTGATGTGCCCTGCCTGCGTTCTGTTCATCCTGCCCAGTGTCATTGGTTTAATAGGTTGTACCCAGGTCTAGAGAGCATGTTTCCATACATGCACATGAAGACTTTTCATTCCCTAAGTGTGCAGCTCATGCACGATGGGATGTGTGTGTTGCTTAATGTTGTGGCTTGGTGGCCTGTTGGGATGCATGACAGCTTCATCCTGCACAACAGCGCAGTTGGCACCGGTTTGGAGAACGGAGCAGTGAGAGACAGCTGGCTTAGGGTAAGAATGTGGCCTGCTTACATCACTGCATGTGTCTTATGTAGAGGCCTAACCTGTTCTATCCATCTCAAAGGTTTCTCTGAGCCATGCTCCCCATGCTCGCAGGTCCACGGGACGCACATTACCACACATTCTTGTATGATGGTCACTGCCTGTTCATGGTGGGGATGCATGATTATTGCTGACTATCAGGAGTGTGCGGTCAATTTACAAGTGATTGGAGTTCATGAACATACACAGGTGCCTAAGATCAAACCTGTTTTTTCTGTAGCATTCATGAATCCAGTGAAAGTTTTTAGTACCAGGGATTTTTTTAAAGTTATGTTTTGAGGCATTTTGGCCTATAATGGATAGGACAGCTGTGGAGAGACAGGAAATACAGGGAGCAGGAAGATGGGGAACACATGCAGCAAATGGTCAAGGCTGGAAGTCAAGCCTGCAACCAATGCAACAAAGACTATAACCTTTGTATATGGGGCGCGCACCAATGACAGTAACAGTAAACACATGATCTGGGCCGTAAACCCAACCTTAGCCAAATCCAAGAGCAGTATCCATGGAAGATAAGCTGAAGGTGAGGTAATAGGAAAGCAGGTAAGCAGGCAGAGAGAGGAGTCAGGAACACTTTAGAAATCCATGTTGTATGGGAGGTGATAAAGGAAGTCTCTGTGTGGAGTTTGCATGTTCTCCCTGTGCATACGTGGGTTCTCTCCGGGTACTCCGGCTTCCTCCCACAGTCCAATAACATGCTCTTCAGGTTAATTGGTCATCCTAAATTGCCCTTAATTGTGAGGGAGTGCATGATTGCCTGTCTCTCCATTTTTGCCCTGTGATGGATTGGCGACCTGTCCAGGGTGTACCCTTCCTCAGCTTGGATAGGCTCCAGCCCCCCGTGACCCCTAATGGGATAAGCGGTCAAGATAATATATGGATGGATGGATAAAGGAAGTCCAACATGTATCAAACAAGTCCCAGAGCTTACAGAAGTGGTTTACTGACCATGAAGAGGATCCGCATAATATCTCTTAAAGGAAAGAAATTCATTCTGCTTAATTGAAATCAGCATTCAAACAAATCTTGAATGGACTGGACTGGAGAAGCACGCCTATAACTTAAAGAATAAAGGGGATGTATTTTTGAAAACATGGAAGCCGTTTGTAGACCAACCACTCAGAAAAGCTTGTTTTACTCTGACCTTATGAACTGTGACAAAAGGAAGAGCTCTTTTATCTACTTATTTTGTTATTTATTATTTTTAGTAAGTTGTAATTTGAAGCCAAACTTATTTTGGCTGTCAGTATTTATTTTATTTTATTTTATTTATTTTATTTATTTTATTTATTTTATTTATTTTATTTGTTTTATTTATTTTATTTATTTTATTTTATTTATTTTATTTATTTTATTTATTTTATTTATTTTATTTGTTTTATTTATTTTATTTATTTATTATTTTATTTTATTTTATTTTATTTATTTATTTTATTTATTTTATTTATTTTATTTATTTTATTTATTTTATTTATTTTATTTATTTTATTTTATTTATTTTATTTTAAAATTTTAATTATTGTACTTTTTCTTTTAGGGGGACTATTTCTGTAGAATATTAAATGTCAAATGTTCAAAAATCAATTAAAAAAATATTCAAAAATTGGACACACCTTCAATGATAAGGTTGTGCCATGACTTTAACAGAGATCACATAAGTAGCATTAAAGTTATCTTCTGTACATGCTAGGTGCAGTAAACCATGACAGTGTTCTTGTGTATTACTGAGTCTCAGTCACACAGTGAGCTCCGCCTGGCCCTGGACCACGTGCTCCATCCTAAAGCATGGTCACGGAGCCCATTAGAGGGCACAGCTGACAGCATACTGATCCACCTCCACCCTGCCAGCTGCACCCATTCTGCACCACGCCAAGAAGCAAGAGGAGGGTGTCGTACAAGATGACAATGATCCCGACCACGGAATAACTGCTTGTCAACAACACATCCTGTTATCCCCCTGTTCTCATTATGTAAGCTCCATCTTTAGCTGTATTTATGTGCTGCTCGGGCGCACAGAGCAGAACAGGTGTTTACATCTCTTATGTGTCAATGCTGGGATAGAGAGGGACAAAAAAAGGGGGCTTAATAACTGTTGGTTTTGGGAGAAAAATACACCTGAAATGTCATCGCTTTGAGTCACAGTCTTTGTTCAGAGATCGGGGAGAGGATGTTTTCTTCAGATTGTTTTTCTTTTTTGGGGGGCCGGTAAATCCTGAGGCTTGATAAAAGAGCCTGATGTCAGTCTAGGTGTAATTGTTGCCAATTTTCTCAGTTAGAGACCAATCTGGGGAAACAAGGCTATTTGTTTCATCCATTGTCTGGGTGCTGTCATTCTGACCTTTAAAATCCTTGCTCTTGTTTGAGCACAGTGGGTTTGACACAGTCTTTACTGATGATTGCTTGTAATGCAGTGGGATGTTGACACCGAACCTTATTCCCTCTGCAAGCCTCGAGATAAGAGTGCCAGCTCAAATGTTAAATACAGAAAATAACTAGTGGGGTTGAAGGAAAAGTGAGCTGACATTTGCTATCATTTGTTTGAGTGCTGAAGACATTTTTTTTAACTCCTCAAATCAAGCTTTTTAAAAAATCTGGAATAGTACAAAGAAGGACAGATTAGCTGCAAGTCGATCTAAAGAAGGAAAGATTTACCCACTATTAAAAGAAAAGGTACCCAAGAGATCCTGTCGTTCAAAGTAATGAGGGGATTTATGAGGCAACATGACAAAAATAAATCCTGGTAGGAGACATTTCCCTCGGTTTGAAAGTGAAGCGAGCATTTTTGCATTTATTGATGCAGAATCAATCCATGCAACTAACCACCAGTCACTGTCAGGATAGGATGGAGACAAGGCAAGCTCAGACATCCTCTTTTCCACAACATGCTCAACTTTGTAAAACCTTAACTTGTCCTTGAGCTCGCTGTGAGTCGTAATAACACGGCTTTCCAATCCTTATTGGGAAGAAGCCCAGAGGAGTTCTGTTTTCAAGCACCTAAATCAAGTTAACAGGCTTCTGTCGAGGTAATAACAGGTGGCAAATATTGAGCTCCTCTTGAATTTGCTTAACTCCTACCTTGGCCACAGATGTAAACAGCAGCCACCTCGCAGACAGACTTCATCTGGAGACGATCTCATTGTGATCCCCTTTTTTTTATGTCTTCAAAGCTTGTAACGGTGATGAAAATGAGATTGACCTGGAAATGAGGAGCTTTGGCTCACAAGCACATCCTAATAAAAAAGGCAACAACGCTGCCGTCTGGGCTCTGAGTGGAACCTGTCTCTCACTTGGCAGCAAACTACATAAGTCAGGGTACCCTCACAACCCATCCGGAGTATATCCACACAACAAGATGCCTTTATATGTGTCAGGTTGGTTTCAGGGGACCCTTTGAAGGCTGTTTGAAGGTATTGCCTCCCTTTATAACAGTATCTGTATTTAGGTACCCTTTGCATACATTCAGTTTAGGTTTCAAGGTGTCCTTTAGCCTCTTCTTAGCTACCCTGAAGGGTTGAGCTTGTTACTTTACTATCAGGGCATTGTTTCCTTTCAGCTGCTGTCTTAAGGTACCCTTTAAAGGATGTAGTCTTCTATTCAAACCCAATGTTAGCTCTGTTTCCTTTTTTGTTTTGTTTGTTGTTGGCTGCCCTTTTACAAAAATTGCACATTAGTTTCAAGGTTTCCTTTAGCAGCTGTTTTAAGGTACCCTTTGTATTCCTTTCAACTATATGTTTCAATTTTTTCAAAAAGCTGTCGCAAATTCAGGTTTTTTGGGGACGCAACAATCACAAAAAAATCACACGAAATCCTGGAGGGACTGACTATCTAAGATGACCTTTATTGTCTGTTTTCTTTCTTTCAAACATGTGGTTAGGTGTTTTAAGGTACCTCATTTTTTAAGTTATATTTCTGGGCATTTTTGCCTTTATTGATAGCACAGCTGAGGAGAGACAGGAAATGTGAGGAGTATAGAGTGAGGGAAGACATGCAGCAAATGGTCACAGCTGGAAATTGAAGCAGCAACACCTAGGGTGAGGACTAGAGCTTCTGTATATGGGGCACGCTTAGCCTACTAGACCACCTGCGCCCCTTTAAGTACCTCTTACATAAGTTGAGCATTGCACTAAGATTTACTTTAGCTTAGGTTTTAAGGTACCCTTTTTATTCCTTTCAAACATATCGATAAATCTGTTTCTAGGTGATTATTTCACATCAATTCAGTCAGGTGTGTTTTTAGGTACCTCTTACATACAATTTAGCTTAGGTTTTAAGGTACCCTTACATGTCTGTTGTATTCCTTTCTATCACATGGTTGGGTCTGCACCTGAAGGTAATATATTGCATTTATTGTGCATTGGTTTCAGGATGTAGTACTGTGTTAAGGTACCCTTTAATGTCTGTTTTCTTTCATTCTAATGCATAGTTGTGTCTTTTTTGGTGTAGTTCGCATCACTTTGGCTTTGGTCCCCTACAGTTAATGTTTCAAGGTACCCATAAGTGTCTGCTATCTTTCTTTCCAACATGTAGTTATTATTTTTTGTTTGTTTGTTTTTGCATCAGTTCAGTGTTGATTTAAAGTTCCTTTTAGCTGCCGTCTTGAGGTACCAGTTTCTGTGTTTTTTCCTTCTTTCCATCATAAGGTTACGCCTGTTTTCAGGTAACCTATTGCATAATTTCATCATTTGTTTCAGGTTATCCTTTTGCTGCCTTCTAAAGGTAACCTGAACATCTCTTTCCTCCTTTCTAACCTGTGGTTCGGTCTATTCTGAAATGTCCTGTTGCTTTTGTGAGAAAGGTACCTTTTGACTTTTGCTTTAAAGTAACCTTTAATCTCAGTTTCCTTCCTCTCTCACACAAGGCTGGCTTTATTCTAGGGTAACCTTTTGCATCAGTTGAGGTCAGCTTCAAGGTACCCTTTAGCGTCTGTTGTCTATCTATCTAACATGTTACAGAGATGGTCTGCCTGGTGAGGTTCAGGCACACAGACTACTTCTAGGTTTAGGAGCACAACATGTCGTGGGACTTGATGATGAAAGAAGCAGGACATACATGTATCTAAAGAATGCCATCCTTACATTATAATAAAGCTACAGGGTAAATCTTGTATTCTTATATCATCAGCTGCAGCTTACCTCAGTGAGCATGGTGTTAAACTCTTTCAGATCCAAAGAACACTGCACACAGGGAAAGCCAATTCTACAGAAACTGGGACACTCCAAAAAGTCTGGCGTCCAGACTGTGAATCAAAATTTGATTCCTACTCAAACCAAAGTGCTGTACTCATCTGCAGTCTCATTTCCAGGACTGTGGCCTAGATTTTCAGAGATAGAGAAAGTAGTGTGAATCTTCAGGACTTTGCACAAATCTTCCATTTCCCTTTTTCAGAAACAGGCTGCTTTCACACTAATGAGCCAGGCCTGGGTGTGTTTCGCAAGTGACTCTGAGGAGTGAGGGGAATACAAAGAGATGATTGTTTAAATTATTCCTTTTCTGAATACCTGTTTCAAAAACATTAGAGGTCCCATATAAGGAAAAAATAGGTTCTGCCTATATGTCTATACTTACACAGACTTTAGTTTCCCTCCAGCCTATAGCAACCCTGAGATTGTAGAAGCAAAAACACCCCTTCACTGTTTCTGATGTTAAGTCAACACTGTCCTGAGCATGGGTGTTATGGCTGTCAAGCAACAGGGGGGCGGGCCTTCCTGGTCAAGTGACCAATTGGCCAATGAAACGGGAACGCTGTGGTCTTGATTAGCTCGGGCAGACACCTGTGCAGGAGGTGAGAAAAGAAAGAGACCGTTCATCACAAATGAACGGTCATCTGAAACCCTGAGAAGGAAGCAGCATGAGCTGGTCCTGGAACTGTGCATGGTGGCCTGGAAAGAGAAGTCTCTATAGGTAAGGTCCGCCTTTTCCTTTGCCTTTTGCTCGACAGCCACCTGTTTCTTTCCTTTATTATGGTACGGGCAGCCAACGCTTGGATGCCCTAGACCACGCTTGTGCCAGGATTGTGTTGCAGTGACACTTATCCAACTTGCAGCTTCTATAAAGGTGATTTAAATCAGCTCCTGTGGTGATGTAATGATAGGAGAGATTTGAATAAGCATGCAAAACCACTCCCACTCCGCGAGCAATTCCACTTCCTCACATGCGATTGTGGTTTTGCTTCAGCCTTGCAGAGTCAAATGTCAAAGGTTTGAACCAGACATGCCATGGCTCTGTTGTTGGTTGCAAAAACCAACACATTTTGAAGCTACTACGTCTGTTTGTTTCTGTTTCAATAATGAGGGCCGACCACATGAAGTTACACTTAAAGAGCAGTTGTAAGCACACCTGCAACACGCTAACAGCATCCTCCTCCTGTATGGGTTAGATTCTGGGTCATATGTGTAGTCAATCAATCAATCAATCAGTCAATCAATCAATCAATCAATCAATCAATCAATCAATCAATCAATCAGTCAATCAATCAATCAATCAATCAATCAATCAATCAATCAATCAATCAATCAATCAATCAATTTTTATTTATATAGCGCCAAATCACAACAAACGTTATCTCAAGATGCTTTTACAAATATAGGAGGTCTAGACCGTACTCTATATCTAATTATGAACAGAGACCCAACACCAAGACAGAGTAAGACTCAGTCTGACTCCACCTTAATCCACCATGAGCATTGCACCTCACAGTATTTAGCAGGGAAAAACTTCCTTTAGGCAGAACCACCTCAGGCAGAACCAGACTCATGTTAGACAGCCATCTGTCTCACCCGAGTTGGGTCTGGAAAGAGGGATAGAGGGGAGTAAGAGACAGAGGGAGAGGTGATAGTGATGAAACGAGTAGTAGAAGTGTACTGGTGAAGTTTTTCTTGCTTGTTACGTTTGTTTTTGTGTCTTTCCGCCTCTGCATCTGTCTGCACCGTCTGCACCCTCCCCACTGAGGCAGCCAATCAGCACAGCACCTCATTATCTACTTCTTGAGTCACACAAAAGCTTTGCATATAATCTCCAAGATTGTGCTACACTATCTAAACCTCAGCAACACTACACCTTCTTTTAAATTCCTCACCTCGTGTAGACATAAACCTCCTAACCCTCCTGTTTTACAGTCCTCAAAAAGTTTCTTTTTTCTGTGCAACCTGGATTTTGCAAACATTCACCTGCAGCATGACAGCCTCCATCACTGAGTCGTGTTCCTACAGAGACCTAAAAGCCTCAGACTCTTTGGGAGTAGAGCAGCATTAACACAGGAAGGACTTTCAGCAAAACTTTACCTGCCTTCAAGGAGCATGAAGACAAAATCCGTCTGAATCTGCATGAAACTTCACAAGCGAAAGTAAGCACCCCACCGAGTTTGTTTTAGCTCCCCCCGCCCATTGTTTCCCCAGTGTAACTCAGGCATTTGGCCTATTTTACAAGCATATATTGTTGTTTTCAGGCTTAGAGTTTTGCAATATTACTCTAATGTGTAATGAGATTTTCGTTGCATCATTCTTTCCTCACTGTCCTCTGAAGACAAAGAGCCATAAAATGTGTTTGGAGCACAGTTGGAGGCTCTTTCAAAAAATTGGGTGATTTAAGCTCCTTATTTTTTTTCCAGTGTGTCTCTCTAAATACAAAATAGCTTCACTCTCCGTCTCTCTCCTGCATCCCCTCCTATCTCCGTTTCTTTCTCTTGAGGTATGAATACACACCGACGCCGAGCAGAACGGAGTTACAGTTTCTTGCAGGTAGCAAAATGGGATTTGCATATACACATCAGGCCCTGCACACACATGTTGAGCGTTGTTTATCTCAAGTAACCGCAACATTCTTGTTCTCAAATGACTTTCTACCTCTGCTGCATTCACAAAAAAATGTATGAATATCAACACAAAGATACAGAAATACGCCTCAGTCTCTCTCAAATGCTCCAAACAGGCTCTCTGGTGAAGCCTCACCTCTTCACTTCACCTCCCCAGGGTTACTCTTTAAGGCTGTGTGTGTGTGTGTGTGTTGCTGAGGGAAATACAGCAGTGTGTGTATGTGAATGTGCATTTCTGAGTATATACCTGTCGGTGTTTACTTGTTTTGGCAGAGAATTACATTCTTTGACTGTTAAAATATGTTTTTCTTCCTGTCGGCATCCTCCTCCTGTTTGTCTATTTACAGCACAAGCGTTTGTATACGCACATTTTTCTGAGGGCGAGAAAATAATCTTATTGTTTGAGTTAATCCCACGTAGGCAGAGCTACAGAAACAAAGCCCCTCTTAACAAATGCGGATGGAAGAAAGAAGAGAACTTTTTCTGAATCCTTTTTTCCCCTCCCATGAATCTTACATGTAATTTGTATTAAGGTTAGCAGATAGGCTAACAAAGCCTGGAGATTTTTAAGGGGCTGCTAGGAATCTCTTGACATTAAAGTTTTGCTAGAATAAGTAGCTGACCTAAATAATTTCTGAACCACACACCCACACACAAAGCACTGAATAAAACAATGACCTAGTAATAAATAAAGTGCACAACAGAAGCTGGATTCATTCAAATGCAGACACAACAGAGGAAACATTATCATCAGTCTCATTCGTTTACAGAGACAAACAAGAGGGACAGATTTATGCTCCCACACATACCAAGAAGTAAAAAATGTATTGACATGTTAATATTAAAGCATTATTAAAGTCAGGCTTCATGCAACAAATTATCAAACAGATACTAAAAACTCACTTTAACAAAAGTTTCAGAATTATAAGCTTGTCCACTCACTGCCTTCTGCTCCCTTAAAGCTACACTGGGTAATTTTTCCTGGTTATGTAACAGAGTGAATTTGAAAGTGAATTTAAAAGTAAACTTAAGACTCCCCTTTTTAATCTAGCTTTTAATTTTGAGTAATTCATTATAATCATTGCTTTAAAATGTTTTTATTTTTTTTATTTATCTATTTATTTCTTGTATTGATCTGATCTTGTTAATACTACCTTATTTTTAACTTTTCTTTCTGCTCTTACTTACTTTATAAATTTTATTGTATTGATTTTATTCTTTAGTATTTCATTTATAATCATGCCTTTTATAATTTTACCATTGCTGTTGTTTTCTGTCTCTTTGTTATTTTGTGAAGCACTTTAGGCTGCATGTTTATGTATGTATGAAAGGTGCTATATAAATAAAGTTGAGTTGAGTGATGCCTTCTTGTAGCCTACAAAAGCAAACAAGACCATCAGCAGCATGATTGACTGTCTTTATACTGTCATTTTTAATGCCTGGACCCACTGCAAGGGGGTAGGTGCCAGACCAAACGTGTGACAGCATGCTAAAGAAAACAACCTGTGTCATTGTCCCACTGGCCGTCGCCTTTTATGGCGTCATCTCTATTGTATGGCCTTTGTCGTCTTCTTACTGCACTCTACTGGTTTGGTGGTGTAGTGCAATTACTTGTTTGTTTTCTTTATTAGTCATCGGCCTGATTTGCAAAACCTTCCCGGGACTTTAGCCCTTGGTCAAAACGCAAGCAACAAAACAGGCACAGGAAACATTTAGTTCCTGGAAATTCTGGGGGCTAAAAACGACCTGAAACTTCTGGTTGTAATGCACCTTAAGTGAAACGTGTCACTGTTATAAGAAAGAGAGAGAATAGAAAGAGATTGCAGTTATCACTTTGTCCACAGGGGGCACCAAAATCAACACAAAGTTCCTCACAGGAGGAAATTCTGGGGACTAAAATGACCCAAAATCTGGTCGTAATGCACCTTAAGTGAAACATTTCACTGTTTTAAGAAAGACAGAGAAAAGAAAGAGATTGCCGGTATCACTTTGTCCACAGGGGGCGCCAAAATCGACACAAAGTTCCTCACAGGAGGTAATTCTGGGAGCTAGAACGACCTAAAACTTCTGGTTGTAATGCACCTTAAGTGAAACGTGTCACTGTTATAATAGAGAGAATAGAAAGAGATTGCAGTTATCACTTTGTCCACAGGGGGCGCCAAAATCAACACAGTTCCTCACAGGAGGAAATTCTGGGAGCTAGAACAACCTAAAACTTCTGGTTGAAATGCACCTTAAGTGAAACGTGTCACTGTTATAAGAAAGACAGAGAAAAGAAAGAGATTAAATGTATCACTTTGTCCACAGAGGGCGCCAAAACCGACATAAAGTTCCTCACAGGAGCTTTAAGTGTGTAGCTACTCACTTTGTTGTTTCTTTGACATGAAAGTAGTTAAAGCAATACCATGCCTTTTCTTTGTTGCCAATCCATTACAGTATGTTGAGTTACTGAAAGTTTACCAGTTTTAAGTGCAGAACAAATGTTTGAAACATCTCCAAGTTTTGCTAATTTTGCTAACTCTTGTTAGTTGATCTCAGATCTCCAATTCCCTGCCTAACTATCAGTTATTTTCATCCACTCAAAGAGGCTTGGTGTCTCATTCTCAGCTATTTCCTCAGTTTGTGAAACAATCAACCCACTTAGACTCAGCCAGCACATTAAAAACATGCATGTCATCTTCCTTAATAGCTCACTTAGCTTGCAAGGTCGCACATTTCCCCTGACATTAAAGGGGTACAAGTTTAACATTTTGTTCCACAGTTATCTCATCACTCATTTCCTGTCATCGCCCCTCTGTTGATTGTCTCATAGAGGAGAAAAACACTTTTAAAAACTTGCTTTCAAACTTTATTTACAAAGAGTGTGACAGAAAACTGGCAGCAGGCTTAATGGAGTGAAGTCTGCCAGCTAGTTTAGGCAGGCAACTGGAGCTTCACTGTTTACACACTCTCATGACATGTGTCACACTCCTCCATCACATGACAACATTTCCTCCAAATATTGAGGTCTATATAAGCTGCAAACCTC
The DNA here is from genome assembly GCF_009762535.1 of Notolabrus celidotus. Taxonomy (NCBI): domain Eukaryota; kingdom Metazoa; phylum Chordata; class Actinopteri; order Labriformes; family Labridae; genus Notolabrus; species Notolabrus celidotus. The sequence goes on from NC_048293.1 coordinate 25,758,368, forward strand.
CCAGTCTCTCTCTCAATCTGCTCTGTCAATGTGAGTACTGCCCGTCAGAGCTGCTGCATGCAATGTTTCAGGCCTGAGCATCCACCTGCAGGCTCTGACAGGAGGGTTCAAATGTTATCTGGTCGCTCCTCAGACTGAAAAATAAATCTGCTAAATTAAACCCGAGTTGTCAGACTGAAATAAAATTATTCTCAAATGTGAAAGTTGTTCTAATTCAACATAAAAAACTACTCTTATTCCCTGATATCCAGACTAACAGTTCAAGTCCGGGGAAGATGTCTGCTTGTCAGTCTGAACTCCTGCTTCCTCTTCCAGAACCAATAAAAGGACCTTGGATGAAATTGAATATCCGAGCAGCAGCGAGTCATATAATGTCATTTTAATTTGAGCTGAAATTATATCATGTCAGTATTTTGAGCGCTTTTTTGAAATGTCAGAGGCACAGTTTGATGCCCTTCAGGAAATGCGACTCCCACACCTCAAGAGGAAGTGTAGTAAATATCATGATCCAATAAACCCTGAGCTACACTTGGCAGTGTGCTTAAGGTGGATATTTTCATCTAATGCGTTACTTATCAGTGCACTGTGAGCTGGAGGCTTACGCTGTATCTCTCTGTTGATTTACAGACTATATAGTGTCCTGCAGTGAAAACAAAGCTTCCAACAAGGCTGAAACTGATGAAAATGACTGCATGTTTCACTTGGTGCTGATTGGTCGGCTGCTAGTACTCTGCTTCCTTTTGCATGCTCTGTCCATGGTGCTGAATTTGGAGCTTGCAGAGAATGCCTGGTCTATGTTAAAAATGGACGTACAGATGCTGCTGGGGAAGTTAAATTAGGAATCCTGTAACCTCCACTTGAACAGAAACTACACAACTCGCACATAGGTAGCTGGAGGAGTCATTTGGAGCAGTTTTGGTTCAAGGTGCTTTTCATTTGTGTCCTGGAAATCCTGCAACAGGTGAAGATAAAGTGCAGATAGTTCTGTGAGCAGGTCAAGCTTTGTCTCTTGACTACAGACACTTAAAAGTCCTGTTTCCAGAGTAAAAGTTCACACTTTTGAGCCCTGAATGAAACCAAGCTGACAACCTTAATATGGGCTACTTGTGCTTGCATTACTAAATTAATATTCAGTTTGAATGTGGCAACTTTGGAGCTACATTTTCCACCCTTTTTGGTGTTTCTAGCTGCCTTCCTTGCATGCAGCTCTTGCAGTAAGCTAACATGTATGCCAACACTGAAACATGAGTTGCAACAATCCCCTGACATGATTTATTCAAGATGTCTTTATGCAACAGTTTATGTTATAACAGATGCACAGTGTAGTCTGTTTCAAGGTACCCTTTAGTGCCAGTATTGAGGTATCATTTTGTTGCTCAAAAGACGTTCACAGGAGGCAAAAACATGGCTTGGTTGTGTTTCAGAGACAGGTTGAGTCATTATCAAAATATAAACTTAGATCAATGTTGACTTAATTTCAAATTTCCTGCCTTGTCTCACCCGTTCAATGTGCTCAAACAATATTTATATGTCACCTAACTCTCCAATGATAGCAGCTAGAGCCTCTGGATTACACATTACTCAGTTTATTACCAAATTATGGTGCATTTATTTTTCTTGGTATGAGTATGAAGAGTCAATAACAACGGGCAGACTTCCTAAATCAGTACTGCAACACATTACCAACTAATGTCTTAGTCTAGACTGGGGACATGTGCATTCAGTCCATAAAATGATTCAATGTTGTCATTCTCACAAGTCAGCAACAGAAATACTACTTAGTTTAAGGAAGTGTTAATATTTCTATCATTTTGGGACCAAAGCACTGGTCATACATTGTTTCTAAGCTGTAGTGCATTCATCAGGCACTAGCTGGGGCTGTAGCTCCGGTTAATGGCTACTGCTATGATGCTTTACTGCTCTACTACCTGGATGTAAACAAGCACGAATGACAAATGGCGTCTCGTAGCATGGTGAGGTTTAACAGCATGTTGCTCAAGAAGATGGAGATACAAATGTGTTGGCTTTGTCTGATTAAATTAGCATATCACCCCTCGACAAGACCTGCACAGGAGGACCAAAGACTTGTGGTGCTAGCTCTGCTAACTTAAGCCACACTTGTCAAACCAATCTGACGTCACAGCCTCTGTGATCTCGTGTTTAGTCGTGCTCAGTTTCGCCTTTGGTGTTTTCTTGCCTTTGGAATCGTCGCCTAGTCTGAAATTAAATTTCCATTTGAACAAATAGGGAAAAAAATCGCTTTAGAACATCCCTCATCTAGACTAAATCTGCATTTAACATTTATTCAGCTTCATTTATTCTGGATTTATGTTGTCTGATTGTTGACATATTGATTTCTGCTGAATTTGTTTTGTTTTTATGTCTTACAAATCTCTGCATTGATGTGCAAAATGAAATCAAACACCAGGGAATAGCTGCCTTCAAAGCCATGGATTTCTCTCTCTGCTTTGAAATGCATTAGAATAAATTAGTATACATTCCCGGCTTGATGTGGACTCGGACTGCTGCACGGCGTGTCCAGGTTTCAGCCTGTGTTTAACTTTGTTATGTAAAAATGTGTGTCCACCTCCGCTCCCTCATGTTCTCGGGTCGGATCAGGTGGCAGGATGAGGACACGCTTATTGCAAGCCTGGGCAGTGAACGCATCACTGATCCCCCCCAATTATAACTTTTACAAAGAGCTCTCCAAATGTATGTTTTAACCTGGAGGGCACAGGTCAGCAGACAATTAAAATGTGGGGGAGAAAAAAAAACTTTTCAATGAGAGTGAAAAACTAACCTTGAAAGTGACGAATGGAGCTCTTTGTTCAGCGAGACGGTTTCAAGCCTTTGTGACGGCGCCGTCATCACTGAGCCATGCTATGTTTTTTTTGTTCTCTGCAGTGGCCAATGATCCACTCTGCATTAATTACTGATTGTGGATGCAACGCTAATTAACGGCGTCGTCTCCAAAGATAAAAAATAGATGCAGTTTTGATGTTAGCACAGCTCTGTGGTCACAAAACTCCTTGGGAGATGACCCATGATGAGCGAGGAGGTGAGCTGATGTTCCATTATGTAAGGCGGCGGATTAGGAGACGCACCACTGCTTTCCTACGTCTCCTTACCCAAGTTAAGGGAGCATTATGCTCCGTATGAGATCAGGAGGAAATGATAATGTGTATTGACAGATCTGCTCCTGTCTCTTTCTATCTCTCTGTATCCCTGCCTTACGCTTGGTCACACTTTCACAGTGATATCATTCTGCATGAGCAAATGATCGTTTCTGAATCTTTTGGCTACATCTAATGGAATAACTTTGTGCTTGGTTTGACGTGGCTGTGCGAGAGTGACTTTCAAATTGAATTTGGGCTATTTTCTACCCAATTCTTCTGCCAGTGCCGGTGCTGTTTATGGCAGTGCTCCCCCTGCTAATATGGCCTAGTGAGCAGAGGCCATCACAGTATTAATACGGTCCCTGTCACTTCGAGGGGAGCTCTCTCAGTTTCACTCTCCGCTCATGAGTTTGGAGCCAGAGGCATCTTTATAATGAGGAAGAAGGACACTGTGACAGAGACGAACTGACCTGACACAAGCAGGGACTGAGCCAGCAGTCCGCCGCTACCATACTGCTCTGTATGTACACACTCCATGGAACAAAGAGACTCAAACCAACATAGAGGAATGAAAAACGCAAGGCCCTGCAGAGACAGATCCGGTCAGACACAAATGACTAGCTGGGCTCTCTTTGTGTCAGAAGCAATTTGAAGTATCTCCTGTAGACTGCCAGGTTTGAAACTCGCAGAGAAGCTTCTCCAGTGTTCAGTCATACGAACATGCCCAGAGCGTCCATGAGCACCAGCGTTTCACCTGCAAAGGGTTTGATGCTTTGAGGGAAAAGACCTTCATATGACCTTTGAGACGACTGGACAGGGCTAGAAACATACATTTGATTTCTACTATCAGTAAACGTTTAAATCTAACTTCTCTTTAAGTGTAGATTGTACTTCTCCCTGGTGTTGAACTGTGCTGCGTTATATCCATAAGTGTTCCCTAATGGTTCCCACTCAATGTGCATACATAAGAGGGGGCAAGATATTTGAAACAACTCCAAATATAAGACACTTACCACCGTATCTTATATAAGAGTAAGTGCTTCGTGGTATATTTTAAGCCACTGTAGACTTTGGATCCACTTCATGCACCAATCGTGCATGCAGCCTGTTAGAGTCGCTCCTCTTCGTTCATTCTTCCTTCTGATTTTCCTTCTCTTTCTTCATCTCTTTCTCTGGCAGTTTGATGAAGTTGTGACCTCTTGATGAAATCCCCAACTTTAACTTTTATTCGCATTGTTTTTGTTTTTACTCATCTCATCGGACGAACCGCTGGATGTTCCTGCAGAACTCTGGAGATTTAGGATGCATAGAGGCAGAGGAGGCACAGAGCTACGAGGGAGGAGACCTGGTATAAGAAGACAGAGGTTTATGGAGAGGAGATAGAAGCCGTGTCTCTCATCTCTCATCATGGGCAACGTGAGATCTCTGGATAATGTAGCTCTAGCGAAAGTTCAGAGAGGAGAGAAACACAGTGCCTGTGTTTTTAAATGCTGTTTTGTAATCCCAAATTGCACTTTACTTGATGTTGTTGAGTTGTGCTATTTATTTTGGTGTGTGCTGCTGACCTCTTGGCCAGGTCGTCCTTGTAAATGAGGTCTTGATCTCAATGGGACTTGTCTGGTTAAACAAAGGTTGGAAAAAAAATAATAAAGGAAGACTATAAAAGCAATCACAGCAGTTGTTTAACTCTCCTTTCCCTCGTTCAATAGCTCACCCACTTCCAGCTGCATGCTCCAGAGCTGTCATTGGTTAATCAGCGGCGGCTGTCATCCAATAGCTCAGCGGCACACCCTTATCGTCAGCCTATCAACTCTCTGCTGTCTTTTTATGGTCTGCACCCCTCCATCTCCCCATCTCCACCTGGTCTCTGCAAAGTCTTCAACTCCTAGGATTCATCAACCACCACCACCACCAGAGTCTGGACTCTAGGGGGATTTCTTCTGCCGCCAAATTCACACATCCTACGCTCACAAAATGATCCCCATAGAGTCCTTACGCCAAAGATTTCTGTTCATTCATTATGTTGACTAGCCAGGAGTCAGACGGAGTTTCAGGAATGTAGCATGGTGTGCTTTACAGAAACGTGGCTGCATCAGGATATTCCTGACCACAACGTCTCCATTGACGGCTTCCTGACTTCCTGATAGCACCAAGAGCGCTGTGGGCCTCCGACTATATTATCTGCACAGGGAGATCTCACATGTCATACTGGTAGCTGTTTACATCCCCCCTCTGCCAACCCGACTACAACGGCGTCCAACGTTCTCAACGCTGCCATAGACAGACTCCAGACGGACCACCAGAGTGCCCTCTTCCTGATCTCCAGGGACTTAGAGCAACTGTAAGGACTGAATTCCCCCCCTGAGATAAATAAAGTATCTCTGATTCTGATTTCAACAGAGGGAGAGTCTGTTCATTTTTCTGTATTAATCAGTCCCTCCAGGAAGTTGCGATTTCGCGATCGCAACTATAAACCCAAATTCAACCAATCAGTGCGATTTTTTCGCGGCCCTGCAATTTTTTACAATCACCGCAACTTTCCTGCAAATTTGACCAATTACCTCAATCTCAGCCCCTGTATGTCATCGGTTTTGTCATCAATTTGACTTCCTTGGAACATAAACGTAAGTCCTCACTTGATCGGCACTTTTCAACAACTAAACACGCACAGAGAACGGGTGAAAAGAGGGGACAGCAGGCAGGACAAGTGAACATGACAACGTTATTATTTATAGATTGAGGGGCTCAGTGTTCGCTTGGTCTCTACCTGCAACAGGTGTGCTTTATGAACCAGCTCTCCTCACCTCCATGCATCTGTCTCATCTTCACTGATGATTTTTACCCCCGGTGTGCGTTAGTGACAAAGACACAACCGGGGGACGTCTGTTTAATATTTGATGTTTGACGTTGTTGCCGTGGTTACCGTAAAAAGCTCTGCGTCTACAGCTTGATTTAATCCAGTTTGGTGAAACATCAGACACATTCAGTAAGTTTTGATCAACTCCTTGTCATCAAAGATGCAGATTAATTTCAGAGTGCCGTGAACTGCCTGTGCATCAGTCGCTGAGAGGTGCATTCAGGGACCGTCGTAAATGTGCAATACAGTCCTTTCATGGCATTTTTCTGTGAATCAAGAGAATCAAAATACAGTCAGTGGCCACATCAAGAATGTTTTCTAAAAACAACTGTAATTTAGCGTATTTACTTGCCCCTGAGATGTTATTGGGGGAAAAAAGCAACAAAAAATAATCGCAACTTTTACCACATCCATCCATCCATTTTCTTCCGCTTATCCGGGGTCGGGTCGCGGGGTAGCAGTCCAAGCAAATTGACCCAGACATCCCTCTCCCCGGCGACACTTTCCAGCTCCTCCTGGGGAATCCCGAGGCGTTCCCAGACCAGGCGGGAGATATAATCCCTCCACCGCGTTCTGGGTCTACCCCGGGGCCTTCTCCCAGTTGGACGTGCCCGGAACACCTCTAAAGGGAGGCGTCCGGGAGGCATCCTTATCAGATGCCCGAACCACCTCAGCTGACTCCTTTCGACGCGGAGGAGCAGCGGCTCTACTCCGAGCTCCCTCCGGATGTCCGAGCTCCTGACCCTATCTCTAAGGCCGAGCCTCCCTTCGCAGGAAACTCATTTCAGCCGCTTGTATCCGCGATCTTATCCTTTCGGTCATGACCCACAGCTCATGACCATAGGTGAGGGTTGGAATGTAGACCGACTGGTAAATCGAAAGCTTTACCTTCCGGCTCAGCTCCCTCTTCACCACAATGGTCCGATACAACGTCCGCATCACTGCTGACGCCGCACCAATCCGCCTGTGGATCTCACGCTCCATTTTACCCTCACTCGCGAACAAGACCCCGAGATACTTAAACTCCCCCACTTGGAGCAAAGTCTCACTCCCCACCGAGAGAGAGCAATCCACCGTTTTTCCGGCAGAGAACCATGGCCTCAGACTTGGAGGTGCTAACTCTCATCCCGGCCGCTTCGCACTCAGCTGCAATCAACTTTTACCACAATTTTTTCAAAAAGCTGTCGCAAATTCAGGCTTTTTGGGGACGCAACAATCACAAAAAAATCCTGTGAAATCCTGGAGGGACTGATTAATGGATCAAATGTTGGTGGTGGTGGGGCTGAAAGTATGAGCGCATCACTGGTGCAGATCAGCATTGACCAATGACTGAAGAAGTGTTCCTGCATGACATGTTTGTCAGGTGATTGTTGGAATGACGCATGTTCAGTGTGAACTCGTTGTAGCTCAAGTTTCCTGCCTGAACTCACTTTGTTAGTTCCTTGCAGTCATGTTCCAATTCAACACCTTCCTCCTCGCTGTGAATCACCTTCATGTGATAGGTTAACAGAAGTACTCCTTGTCCAATTAGCAAACCAATTAGGACTTCACATGATCCACAAAAGGACAGTTTTCCTGCTGTGTTAAGGAGGGGGTGTTGTTTCTACAGACTTCAGTTTGCAGCTGTGATGACACCTTACAATGTGTGATTATAACAAACCCTCTGAAGCAGCTGTGAATCTACATGCCATTGTAACTCTCAGATGAAAGACGTGGTGATGATATTCACAGTAGAGGCTCTTGTGACCAAAGACTCTCCCTGGGATCAAACTATGATGAAACTGTCTGGTGAGGGGACTTCATGGTGGACTTCTAACCATTCACAAGCCGGAGACAGAAACCTGAACACATTCACTCCACTCTCAGCACTACAGAGGACTATTTTTTTTATCTTGCATAGATATGAGTGTGTAGGTGGTGCAGAGCTGCTGCTGCACCAGGCAGGGCAGTGCACAGGGCCACCTCACTGCTGCTGCTTCTTGCAGTGAGGAGTTTTGTTTCCAAATGTGTACCCTACCAGAGAAAGAGAACAGAAGTTATAGTGCTGAATTTTAATGAACTGCTGTAAACAAACCTCAACAGCTTTTTACTTTAAAACCATAAAAGTTGATTGTTCTTAGATTACTTTTCCAATATGTACAGCAAACACAGCTCTTATCAGCAGAGCCAAGGCCTTCTTAGGAACAGAGGCTGCAAGGAAACAGGAGCTGATGGATACCTTACGATGTAACCTCAAAGGTAAACACATGCTCACAGCCAAACACACCCGGGACTTCACCTGTTTGAACTGCTGCCCTAGGGCAGGAGATACAGGACATTAAAAACAAGGACAGGCTGAAAAACAGTTTCTATCCCTAAGCAATAAGTGCACTAAATGCTAAATAATGCAATATACAATGGGACTGTGCAATCGTTTTGAACACTTGAATGTCTGAATGTTGATTGCTGTGCTTACTACTGTTCTTTTAATGCATCCTTTTGCACTGAAATGGGTTGCACTTCAATTTTGTTGTACAATGCACAATGACAATAAAGATCTATTCTATTCTCTGAAAGATAAGGCTTCAGGAACTGAGGGGTACCATGAATTTGACCCTGCAACTACCTTGAATCAGATGTTTAAAGGAGATCTATTATGCTGGGACCTGGGATTTGAGTCCTAGACCTGAACTCAAGTACTACAGCACTGACATACGCTAAACTATGATGTGAAACAGACACTAAAAGGTACCTTAACAGAGGCCAAAAGGATTTCTTTAACCAATCAATCAATTTTAAATAATGTAGTGCAAAATCACAACATCAATCCACCAGAAGCAGACGCAGCAGAGACATCAGACAGAACCAGGCTGACTGTTAGACAGAAATCCACCTCAACTAGACCGTACCGTGAAAATGACACACTAACACACAAACTTCTGCATGAGGAGATGCTGATTAAGAAAAATCTGATCCAACAATTTAACCAAACTAGAAATATGACCAAACATTCACAGCTGACCTTACAGCTTCTGTTTGTATTGACTTTGGCGCCCCCTGTGGACAAATAGATGCCCCTTACATCCTTGCAAATTTTATCTTGTACCTTCTTTTTGCAAATACATGCACCACTCCATGCTAATATTTGCGTGCTGTAAATCACCTTGCCTGACACCCTCAGGGCGGTAACAGGTGTTTAAACTTAAAATGTTATCCTCATATTTTTGCACTGGTTTCCAGTTAAATGTAGAATCCAGTTTAAAATTCTTGTTGTTGTGTACAGAGCACTCAAAGGTCAGGCTCCAGTCTACATTAAGGAGCTGCTGAAGCTGTATAACTCCAGCAGGACTCTGAGGTCCTCTGATCAGGGTTTATTGGTTGTGCCTTGTATCCGGTTAACACTAAAGGAGACTGTGCTTTCCAGGTTGTTGGTCCTAATTTCTGGAACAGTCTCCCTCTGGAACTGAGGACTGTGGACACTGGACAGGTTTAAAAAGCAGTTGAAAACCTCTCTGTTTAGACTTGCCTTTATTTAATCTGTCTGTTTTTATGTCATGTTTTTGTATTTTATTACAATCTGATTTTCTTTTGTTGTTGTTGTAAAGCACCTTGTGATCTCTGTTCTTGAGAGGTGCTCTATAAATAAATCTTCCTTACCTCCTTAGAATAAAGATATTGTCAGTCTTGTCTTGTATCATCTTTTTTGCTTTTGCAGGTCATAAAGAGGCCGTACTGTCAATTTCAGCCTCTTTCATTAGCAGTCAAAAACTCCTCACAGGAGCTTTTAACCCATAAAATATTTCAACAAACAGTTTGAAACACTGGGTATTATTGGCTAAATAAACTGCCCTTGTGTCTGCACTAAAGCTCTGATGGAGGTAGTGAGACTCCTCTCTTCAAAACATTCTCTCTATCCAGCATGAGATTGGTTGCAATTGGAAAAATGGTAACCCAGAAAAACACTTGTGATTTGTTGGCTGCAGATTGCCGGAGAAGGCTGAGATTAAACAACCCATTTTGCCAAGGTTCACGCCGGAGCAACAAGGTCTGATTCGAACTCACTGTGATGCAGATCTGAGGCTTTGATGGACAAGTACAGACGGACCAACCACACGGAATCTGTCTTTTTTAATCTGCAGACCAAATCTGACCCAAAGCTCTCTGTTGTACAGCGCCTCATAGAATCAGATGTCCTCCTGTTTAAACAGCAAAGATAGCCTTCTGTGTGCCACACACAGATAAAACTTTGATTATCTTTTCCATTGTGGATGCAGCTTTGCTTTATGTATGCAGATGCCTGGTGGACCAATTCACAAGCTCGGAATTATGAGGTCCCATCTGCATGCAGAGTAGTTTTGCCATTATCAAGAGTTAAAAAAATAGTTTTGCATGTTCATGTTTTAATCATAACTAGATATTTTCAACATGGGCTTCTTTTTGCTTGGACCACTCCAACACACAAACAGAAGGCCAAAAGTCAGTCCAATCATGGAGTACGCTCTGCTTTTTAAATCATTATGCAGGCGGTGAAGGGGAAAATGGAAAATTAGCTCTGGATGGTAAACAGAAACAAAAATAAGAAATATTGCTAAAAATTCTGAACTCAGACTCATTTGAAGGTCTGTGTTTTTAGAGACATGTTACATGGAGTGTACAGTTTTCACCAAAAGGTCAGATGGAGGGTTGGTACCAGAGGTCCTGGGGGAGTTGCAGATTAAGTCCAGCAGTGGTTCAGACAGTGGACCACACTCACTCTACTGTAGACAGAGGAGACTACAGGTGATCCCTGAGACTCTTGGAGTGTTTGCATGTTAAAAATATTGTTGTTGGAATCTTTAAAGGTGACATATCATGCAAAATGGACTTTTTAATGGTTCTCTACCTGAAATATGTGTCCCTGTCTACAAACCCCCCGAGAATGAAAATAATCCATTCTGCCCCTGTTCTGATTTCTCCACCTTTCTGTAAATGTGTGTGAAACGAGCCGTTTCAGACTTCAGTGTTTTTCATACGTAACAACATTATCCGGTCTGTCACGGAGTCAGAGCTCGGAGCTTGTTCAGCCCATAGACTGTATAAAATAATACTGAATCCCCTCCTCCGTTTTTCATTACCTGCACAAATGTGTGCTAACAAGGAGCTTAGGAGGGAGGCATGCTAGTTGTAGGCTGTCTTAATAAACACAAAGGTCGGTTTGACTCCCCACGTCTGCAGATTTGAAGATCTAGTGGATGATTTTGATTTGTCAAGGATAAGTTTTAGCGCTAATTAGCATAGCCACATAGCTACATGTTCGTAGCTGTAGCTGTGTACCAAGACACACGTCGACATACTGACAAATAAAACAACAAGAAACACTAAATCTGTGACCAATCCTTCAGAAAGGTCCTGCTGCAGGCGCCTCTCCGTCAGGATCAGATTCTGGATCAGATTCAGAGGGTTGAAGTAACGTGATCTCTGAGCAGCCGTGTATATTCAGCCAACATGTAAACATTAGATCAACGTGCCGCAGAGCCGAGGCACATCCACTTGCTGAGGGGGCGTGGTCAGAGAGAAAACAGAGTGTTCTGAGGAGGACTGAAGAAGAGGGTTTTTCAGGCAGACCAAAATCTGATTTCAAAGTGTTTTTTTGAGCATAAACTTTAAAGACATGTTTTTGGGACCTCTTAGACCAATATATATTGATGAAAAAAAGCGTGATATGTCACCTTTAATTTTCCATTTTTGTTCTACAGCTGCTCTGTTGAAAAAATGCACACTGCAATAACTCAAATCTTACAGAATGTGTTTGTTGAAACCATAGACTGTATAAAATATGGACGTAGTATCCGTGATGTCACCCATCTGTTCCTGAACACTGTTTGGAAGCCAATCGACGGAGGCAGCCATATTGGAAATGCTGAACTCAACCAGGCAGAGTGTGACATAAAGGGGCGGAGTTTGAGCCTCCTAGCCAACAGCTATATGTGTTCCCGTCTGGGAGTCACGTCAGTCATGTCCTTATTTGGGCAAAAACTCGTAATCTTAATATCTTCTTAACCGTCACGTTAGAAAATAATTCACCCCCGTACAGTGTGTGCCATTAGAGAGATTAGCTTTGTAGAGCCAAGCTGTTTTTTGAACCAGGCTGTAAACATGTTTATTAACGCTGCAAAGATCATATTTTTCCCATTCATGTCTATGTGGTTTCTGGTGTTTCTGCAGCCAGCCTCAAGCGGCTTCTTGATGTATTGCAGTTTATAACACTTCTGCATGAGCTTCATCGTTTGACACCGGAGGTTGCCGCTTGGTTGAAACATCAAGAAAACTTAGCTTGCTGCATTAGTAGAAATATTTACTCATTACAACCAGTTAAGTCCTTTTTTTCAGCATGTTATATCTCAAAATGACTTTTATATCTGGCCTTGTCAGGTTGATGAGGTTAGATTAAGTGCAGCGAGATATTTTGACAAGTAATAAGACAAGTACACTTGGGTACATTGATGTTATTTGCAGTTTAGACTCAGAATATTGCATCAATAATAATAAGTCAAACATTTCTGAGACATTAAAACAGTTTTTTTTTGCTTAGCGCCACTCGAGTGGCTGCTTGTTGCATCAGCTCTCTCTTCGTTGTTCTTACATCTGTTTAGTTCTCTTTGTATTTGGAGCCTGTCATGACTTTTAATGACTCATTTGTTAGCCATAGACACCAAACTGGTTACGTTTGCAGGGGTGTTTTAACTATTTTTGTTCCTGTGTGTGTCCGGGGATCCTGCATGTAACCATGGTCGCATTGTTTACATACGAGATCAGCTGTGAGCAGCCAGTAGCATGTCAATGCTAAACGGTGCTAGACCCGATGTTCCCTGCGAGCTGAGGAGAAGGAGGCTAGGACGACGTGCTGGTACTGAGGTGCAAGCTAAAAATGACGACATGGACCTGTCCTTCCACCCACCGTTATGAGGAATGTAAGATCTATCTATGATAAGGTGGACGAGCTAACCCAGAACCAGAGTAGCATCATGCTAACAGAGCTAACACCGGACACGTACGCCACATTGGAAGGATTTCACCTGCTGTGGGCGGACAGGATACAGGAGAGTGAGACTGAATTGACTGGGGAAGAAGGCCAGCTCAGTCCTGGACCCTGTGGAGGTGGTGGCTGACAGGAGAATTATGGCCAAGCTGTCGTCTTTGATGTTGACATTCTTGCACTGTACACCTTCTTGTTTGCTGCTGTAACTCCATGAATGTCCCCATTGTGAGACGAATAAAGGAGTATCTTATCTTATCTTATCTTATCTTGAACTTCTACCCAACTACTCTGAATCCAGAGTAAGCTGCTCTTTAAGAATTCAGTTTTGTTCCTCAGAGAGGAAAATAAGACTTCACAATACTGGACTGTTCCCTGTGACAAATGTTCTCCATTTATTTCAAAAAATGTATTAAGACCAGAGGTTCGTCATACGAGTTTATCTTCCATGCTGGCAAAACATTTTCTGTGATAATAGAGGAACACTTCCTGAACAAAAAGGAGCCAAATGGCTTTGCGCCTGCACATAATGTTTTTTTTTCTTCTGCTAAGTATATTAGAACCTTTGCACCTTTAGCTCCAAAGAAAAATAACTCATTTAACGCACTCAATTTAGGAGAGTTAGCCCAAAAGTCTGATAAAGTGTTCCCAAAAGACTCCCCAGGAATAAGCTCACAAATTTGCTCCATGCTTTTTTTTATTTATTTAGTTTCCCGCCAGCCTAAAAAAAGATGTTGTCTGCATGCCGTTGACCCGGATAAAGCTGAAAGTTAATATTTTCACTATGAGGCCTTGCCATGGGCTTACTTAAAGGAGTCTCATGGGCAAGCAGAAGGCTTATATAATTCAGGGATATGTAACTTTGATGTAAGTGGGCAGGATAAAAGTTTGTGGTCAGATAGTGCTTAGAGGAAAAGTCTGCATGTGTGTGTGTGAGTGTGTGTGTGTGTGTTCACGGCGCTCAAAGTGACATATGCATTCCACTAATCCAGAGCTCCATGTATGTGATGTAATGTGGCTGTAATGAGGGTGAACAGTCCTGTAAGATAGCAGGGATAATTATAAATCAGGTGCTGAAATATTGACGAGGTTGGGGACTTTCAGTGAGGATTATGTCCCAGCGTCTCTGTCATGGAGGCTAGCGTTCCAGATGATCGGGCTTTCGTAGCGTTCCCCCGCTGGGAGACTCTCTGTCAGGACGGTTCTGTTTGGCCGTGACTGTCCTTAGAATTTGTAACAGAGAGAGGCTTTTTATTAAATTAACTTTATGCTTTTACTTTGAGGGCAAAAGTAGAACAGGATGTTCCAGTTGCATTCCCTATTCCTTCAAATTAAAGTCAAGACTCTCAAAACACCTTAGGTAGAATTCATTGTTCAGTGACGTGCAATTAGGGACACTTATAACAAGAGAACTCAGTGTTTTTACTGTTCTCTCCTTGTACTCTCTGCCCCTAATTCTTTAAATGGATTTCATTTTCTTGTGTGCAATAAAAAAGAACTACTACCACACTACTACGCCAACTTATCTTTGCATACTTCACACATTATATATATATGTATGGCTATTAACTCTTCCTGTCCCATTAAAGTTACTAACCATAGACCTTTCTGGAGTCCCTGAGCTCCCTTGTCTCGTAGGTTCCTCTGGATCTCTGCTGTAGATTCCTTTTCTGACCGGTCATTCATCCTTTCTTTTTCCTGTCTTTCTGTCTTTCTTTTCTTCTCTGTTCTTTCCTTCTTTCATTCCTCCTTTCTTTCTTTCTTTCTTTCCTTCATTCTTTCTTTCTTTCTTTGTTCTTTCCATGTTTCTTCATCCTTCATGTCTCCTTTTCTTATCCCCTCATTTTCTTCTGTCATTCCTTCACCATTCATTCTCCTCTTTTTCTTTCTTCTGGTCTCCCTCTCTTTTCTCTTTTCTTAGACCTTTCTGGAGTCCCTGAGCTCCCTTGTCTCGTAGGTTCCTCTGGATCTCTGCTGTAGATTCCTTTTTTGACCTGTCATTCATCCTTTCTTTTTCCTGTCTTTCTGTCTTTCTTTTCTCCTCTGTTCTTTCCTTCTTTTCTTCCTCCTTTCTTTCTTTTATTCTTCCATTCTTTCTTTCTTTCTTTCCTCCATTCTTTCATTCCTTCTTTCATTCTTTCTTTCTTTCTTTCTTTCTTTCTTTCTTTCTTTCTTTCTTTCTTTCTTTCTTTCTTTCTTTCTTTCTTTCTTTCTTTCTTTCCACCATTCTTTCTTTCTTTGTTCTTTCCATGTCTCTTCATCCCTCATGTCTCCTTTTCTTATCCCCTCCTTTCCTTCTGTCATTCCTTCACCATTTATTCTCCTCTTTTTCTTTCTTCTGGTCTCCCTCTCTTCTCTCTTTTCTTAAACATTTCTGGAGTCCCTGAGCTCCCTTGTCTCGTAGGTTCCTCTGGATCTCTGCTGTATTCCTTTTTTGACCTGCCATTCATCCTTTCTTTTCTCCTCTGTTCTTTCCTTCTTTCCTTCCTCCTTTCTTTCTTTTATTCCTCCATTCTTTCCTTCTTTCCTTCCTTCCTTTCTTTATTTCTTTCTTTCTTTCTTTCTTTCTTTCTTTCTTTCTTTCCTCCATTCTTTCTTTCTTTCTTTGTTCTTTCCATGTCTCTTCATCCTTCATGTCTCCTTTCCTTAACCCCTCCTTTCCTTCTGTCATCCTTTCACCATTTATTCTCCTCTTTTCCTTTCTTCTGGTCTCCCTCTCTTTTCTCTTTTCTTAGACCTTTCTGGAGTCCCTGAGCTCCCTTGTCTCGTAGGTTCTTCTGGATCTCTGCTGTATTCCTTTTTTGACCTGTCATTCATCCTTTCTTTTTCCTGTCTTTCTGTCTTTCTTTCTTTCCTTCCTCCTTTCTTTCTTTTATTCCTCCATTCGTTCTTTCTTTCTTTCCTCCATTCTTCCTTCCTGTCTTTCTTTCTTTCTTTCTTTCTTTCTTTTTTCTTTCTTTGTTCTTTCCATGTTTCTTCATCCTTCATGTCTCCTTTTCTCATCCCCTCCTTTCCTTCTGTCATTCCTTCACCATTTATTCTCCTCTTTTTCTTTCTTCTGGTCTCCCTCTCTTTTCTCTTTTCTTAGACCTTTCTGGAGTCCCTGAGCTCCCTCGTCTCGTAGGTTCCTCTGGATCTCTGCTGCTGTGGACGTGCCAGACTCCAGATCCTACAACTACTACTATCCGTCAAACCACTATCATCTCTCTCTCTCTTCATCTCCCTCTATCCCTCTCTCCAACACGGTCTCAGCAGATGTGTGTCTAACGTGAGTCTGGTCCTGCTGGAGGTTTCTGCCTGTTAAAGGAAGTTTGTCCTTGCCACTGTGACCTGCTAAATGTTGCAGAGTGCTCTGCTCATGGTGATCAAACATGTACATACACTGATCATTGAAAAGTACGATCATAAATTTAAGTTCCATATTCAGACTGTTTTTAGCTAAGTTTTGGTCTCCACCATCTCTTGAGGGAACTCCAGGCCAATCGTGTCACTTGTTGTTTCTTCTTTGTGTTACAGAAATTAACACAACAGTCAGTTAGCAAGAAGCCAACACATTACTTATGTATCAATATAGAAAGCAAGAAACATTAGCACCATAATTTAGGTGCTCGTATATTCCTTCTCACTTTTCCTCAGTTAAAGCAGCTCTTGATGGAAACATGTCACTCTTTACATTGACATCATCTCTCCTTATAAATGTCTAATGTGTTAGCAAAGGTACACATTTACACATCAAGGAAGCAGGGGGCAAAATTATCCTGGTGAAATTATCTCAATCTTTTTATCTCAGTTTTGGTCTTCACCAACTCTTGAACGAATCATGTTGCTCTAAACAATAACATAGTTGTTAGCTGATAACCAAGCTTCCATATTGACCAATCTAGAAGACAAGAAGCAACACTAGCAATGATTATGCATCATGTTTCCGGTGGCTTCATAAATTAAAGTCCATATTCTCTCTCATCTCATCTCAGTTTTTATCTCCACCATCTCTGGAGGAACACATTTGGCTCTCTCGCCGCCAAACAGCTGGCAGCTAACTTTGTCTGTTTGCTCCTTGGAGCTTGGCAGATAGTATGCTGTGGGTTTATTAGGACTTGTCCTGCTGACAACAACTGCTTACTGCTGCAGATTAAAAATAGGTTAATGAGAGTGCTGAGATTGACCCAAAATAGTAAGAGGGGGTTGTAATATAAAAAAAAAACTTCACGCTGTAGAATGCTAAGTAGCTCTGTGCAGCTGAGGACGACTGCTGGGTGGGGTGATTAATGTGAGTTCATCTATTTGAGTCTTTAATGCAACACTTCTGACCAAATGTGTGGAGGTTATGATGAGTGAGTAAAAACTTCACAACAACTCAGGAACAGTTTGGATCTGAGAAATGGGAGTTCATAGCTGGAGCATCGTCATATAAGTAACATGTTTTCTCTATATCCTCCAGCACAAGATCTCATTGGCTGCTTGCCATGAAAAGAGGTTCTAAAGTCTTTTAATGTCTTTGAAAAGAGTCTCTGGCAGTCTCTTTAGCTTCAGGCATCAGTGCTAATGAGCTGTATGCATGTCTTACAGATAGTGGGAGATATTGTGTTCACATAGGAATCAGTCCGTCCCTGAATTCTGTTGCAGCAGAGTCAAGAACTGGGAGCTTTAGGTCCAACTTGAAACGTAAGATATCAACCTTTTAACCTAACTTGTATGATTTTTTTTGTACTTAAAGCATGGGATTATGTTATCATAGAATTATTTATAACTCAAAAGCATGGATCACAGTAATGCAACAGCACCAACTAAAACAAGGCATACAGTTCTGCACTGCTAGTAAAGCACGGCAAACTTTGTGAAAGGCCCTCCAGTTGAGTTCAACGTGAGGCTGATAATCAATGTCACTTTTATTAAAACAAAGACAAGAATGAATGACCTGTCATATCAATCAATCAATCAATCAATCAATCAATCAATCAATCAATCAATCAATCTTTATTTATACAGTGCCAAATCACAACAAATGTTCTCCTCAGACTCTTTCCAAACAGAGCAGGTCTAGACCGTACTCTATGTTCTATTATTAACAAAGACCCAACATCAAGACCGGATCACATCCAGTCCCATCTTACAAACAGGACTCAGTCTGATCTCATCTTAATCCACCATGAGCAGAGCACTTTGCAGCATTTAGCAAGTTACAGTGGCAAGGACAAACTTCCTTTAACAGGCAGAAACCTCCAGCAGGACCAGACTCATGTTAGACACACATCCACCTTGATTGATATATCAACATATCTCACTCTCAGCTTCACCGCCACCAACAGTGACTGTGTTGCATGCTTCTTTTGTGAAAGAGGTTTGTTGGTTTTGAATTTGATGTCACACATTGAAGTTGAAGTCTTGTCAGTCAGTTTTGCAGACAGTGTTTGAAATAAGCTTTAAAGATATGAGAATGTCAGCAAAAGATTCCTGCAGAGTAACTATAGGAAATGCTGGTTCATATGTGTTGTTGCTCTGTGATATTATAAGCTGTAGTGTCACTAACAGTGTTCATTTTTTCGTTTTGCCATTTGATCATGTGAAGTAAAATCAGCATCAAGCACAAAGTAGAAACCTGTGCAGAAAGTGTTTGACTTCACCTCATCTCTCCTCTCACCCATCAGACATTCTCAGAAACGACAGAGAAGAAAACCGGCTCATACAAAGCGCCGTCATAAGATGAGTCAAGGATAAATAAAAAATGAATAAATGTTGAAAAGA
Organism: Notolabrus celidotus; assembly: GCF_009762535.1. Lineage (NCBI taxonomy): Eukaryota > Metazoa > Chordata > Actinopteri > Labriformes > Labridae > Notolabrus > Notolabrus celidotus. The sequence continues at coordinate 25,777,080 of NC_048293.1, forward strand.
GGAAGGACAAAAAGAAGGACGGCTGTGGTGCTTTCTTGAAAATCAGTTTGTGCCCGGTCGTGTATTTTTATCCATGCTATTGGTTTTTTTGACAACTTTGAAAATGAAAGATTCAAGTCCCATATGATCCATATTTCCATCACCAGTTGAAAGCAGCCTTGACAAAGCACCTGCGAGAGCAGAGCGATCATCTACAGAGAGAAAGGCTGCGGAAAGAAATCCAAAATCGGAGCTATGGATTCATATTTCAAGGTAAGAACAAACACGCCATGAACAAATACATTTTCAGCCTGCTTGAGTTCCATGATGAATCCAAAATACCGCAGCTCAGAAATCAGTTTTGTCATTCTGCCAATTTCAGAGGTGGGGGGAGGAAAAAAATTGTCCCCCTGAATTTGTATGAGCACGGCACAGTTAGCAATACTCGGTGAGCTGTGTGCAGAAAATGTGATCGGTTTCACCCCCGTGGGTTTTTAGGAAACGCTCGAAATAAAAATGTGATGTGAGGAGATTCCATTGACCACAGCAGGCAGTGAAAAAAGGCTTTTTAACAGCGAGCAGGAAGTCAGCTGGCATCGCTTCTGCCCCTGAAATAGCGGGAATAAAATCAGCCCATTTAGAATGCACCCATCAATCTTTATTTATATAGCGCCAAATGACAACAAACGTTCTCCTCAGACTCTTTCCAAACAGAGCAGGTCTAGACCGTACTCTATGTTCTATTATAAACAAAGACCCAACATCAAGACAGGATCAGATCCAGTCCCATCTTACAGACAGGACTCAGTCTGATCTCATCTTAATCCACCATGAGCAGAGCACTTTGCAGCATTTAGCAAGTTACAGTGGCAAGGACAAACTTCCTTTAACAGGCAGAAACCTCCAGCAGGACCAGACTCATGTTAGACACACATCTGCTGAGACCTACCGTGTTGGAGAGACGGATAGTAGTACAGTAGTTGTAGCCCCTAGAGGAACCTACAAGACAAGGGAGCTCAGGCACTCCAAAGACATCTATGGTTAGTAACTTTAATGGGAACAGGCAGAAACCTCCAACCTACAAACTGGAGTTCCCTCGAGATGGTGGAGACCAAAACTTAGCTAAAAGCAGTCTGAATATGGAACTTAAATTTCTGATTTTATGACTCATACTTTTCAATGTATGATCAGTGTATGCACATGTTTAACCACCATGAGCAGAGCAGTTTGCAGCATTTAGCAAGTTACAGTGGCAAGGACAAACTTCCTTTAACAGGCAGAAACCTCCAGTAGGACCAGACTCATGTTAGACACACATCTGCTGTGACCTACCGTGTTGCAGAGACGGATAGTAGTAGTTGTAGCCCCTAGAGGAACCTACAAGACAAGGGAGCTCAGGCACTCCAAAGACATCTATGGTTAGTAACTTTAATGGGAACAGGCAGAAACATCGAGTAGGACCAGACTCATGTTAGACACAAATCTGCTGATGACTCATACTTTTCAATGTACGATCAGTGTATGCACATGTTTAACCACCATGAGCAGAGCAGTTTCCAGCAGTTAGCAAGTTACAGTGGCAAGGACAAACTTCCTTTAACAGGCAGAAACCTCCAGCAGGACCAGACTCATGTTAGACACACATCCACCTTGATTGATATATCAACATATCTCACTCTCAGCTTCACCTCCACCAACAGTGACTGTGTTGCATGCTTCTTTTGTGAAAGAGGTTTGTTGGTGTTCTAAATTTGCCCATTTAGAATGCACCGATGCTCAATATCAACAATCATTCTGCTGTTTACAATCCTTTTCCAATATGGCCTCGTAAATACAGACGCTGCCCCCCCCCCCCCCCCCTCCTTCTATCCTCCTGCTTGACACAAAACAATATCGACCGTTCGCTATAGACCCCGACAGGTCCCAAATCTGAGCAGGAGACAGACTTGTGCTCCTGCCAAAGCAATTAAAACCCCTGCGAGACCTTCGATGGTTTGTCTTTACAGGGAAGGGGGGGGGGGTATCAATACAAACAGCAGCAAAAGAAAAAGTTCATTAAAGAGAGTGAGATGGTGAGAGTAAAGGGGCGTAATCGCACCCTGACACGCTTCTAAAGACCTCGCTATCTTTACTTGAGAGCATGCCAAGCTTGTGCCGCGGGGCACTGGGGTTTAAAGGCAAGCACTGAGGCACTGTTCTGTGTGTTTCATATCAAACAACCCACAGCATATGTCTGCTGTCTCCAGAGATACAGGATCTCATTGCTGATTCAACTTTGTACTCTTTTTAAGGTGCTTACAGTATGTATGAGTACGAGCCCGTGTAATAACCTGCAGAACTATTGTTTGAACGTTTCGATCACCCGATGTCTCAGGTGAACCCGCCGCAGCGGCCGTGAGCAGCTTGCTTCGGAGCGAGCTTTCATTGTGTATTGATCTGAGTTGTCCCTGCAAAGAGGCATTCATGGGAGCCCGGGGCTCATTAATCAAGCTGACACTCAGAGTGACACACGGGGCTGAGGCAGCACCGGGACGACACTATGAACACCTTTTCTTCTTCTGTGCCCCTGTCTCCATTCTCACAGGCACAAGACATGACAAGCCTGGAAGTTATGTCAGCGTACTGTGCACCTCTCTCGCTCTCCTTCTCACTCCCCTCTCAACCCACTCATTATATCTCACCTGATACACAGATTTGAAAGCTTTGTGTAGAGCCATGACCTTCTGATGAGACTCAGAGTGTCTGAGTTTCTTCAGAGTATTTCACACACGGAGGAGCTCTATGGGGACAAGGTGGATTTTTTTTCAGGAAGCATGAAAGCCGTCGTGAAACTATGATGTGGTCCAGAAAATTGGACCACATCCACCTTAAAATTTCAGGACTTCATGCTGCAGAGCTCCATTTCCCCCCAGAGTCTCACTGCTGGCACAGAAATGCAGTCTGCACACTGGAGGTTTCCTGATGACACGTTAGCATGAAAGCAAACACAAATGTATGCACCAAGAAGACCTCTTATGAAAGTCTCCTTTAGTTTCAGATCTCTTGAATAGATATGACTTTAAGGCTAGGGTTGGTAGTCTCGGAAAAAAACAGCATGAATTTGAATGTAGCTTTTCCTCATGACTCCGTCTAACCCCTCCCCTCCTCCCTCGGAGCTCCTCCAAAACGACGCCCCCCCCCCCCGCTCACATGCACGAGCGCCGCTGATTCTCGACCATATGATCGTGACTGATTCAAAACCTGTCCTCACCAAAACATTCTCATAGTGAAAGTTAAAAACACAAACAAACATGGCTGCTGTTAGTACTCACAACTGTCATGCTAGCATTATCCAGTTGTACTGGTGACACGATATCAGGAGAAAAGTTATAACACATATATAACACTGTAACAGCTCTACTGTTTGTTAAACCTGTTCAGTGTAGATGTTCTTAATTCCTACAGTGTTGACGGTCAGTGAAGGCATCAGGAGAGGTGTAGAGTGTGTGAGCTGGAGAGAGGAGAGACAAGAGGAGAAGTTCTTCATTCATTCAAACATTGATTGTTGCTTCGTTGGTTGGCGTGATCACGGCCGACAGTGACCGGTTATTAAAACTCAACGTGTTTACAATCAGCTCGTCATCACTACAGCGTCCGGACAGACGCTACAATAAATATATATTTTCTGTAGGACTTACTGAACGTCATTAATTATTCTGCTTGTTGGTGAGAGCTTTTTAGACTCTGATCCGGACTACAGTCCTGAGCAAAGCACCTCATCAGGTCAGAGGGGACAGGCCCGAGGACGAGCGAGAGGGGCAGTAAATAGAGTCAGGGGAAGTAGAGGCAGGAGACGGGGACTCAGAGGAGTGCACGCCGGGGAAATGTACGCGCAGGAGGAGGCCAGAACGGCTGAACGGGATTTGATTGGTTTAAAATTTGGAGACCCAAAAAACGGTGATTGGTTGGTGTTTTCCCAGGTTTACTCCGGCTGTAGATAGCAGCTTTTTTCACTCTTTTTTAAGAACACATCATGTATTGATTACCATCAAGACATAAAGATCATTTTAACCAGTATGACAAAAAGTGTATCTAAATCTGATTACCAACCCCAGCTTTAAGATGTTAGGTTACAGCAGCACGTCCTAAAAGAGTCCTACAGCACATCATGAAGAGTGCACAAAACCATACGGAGCAGATCTAGATGTAGCTTCTGCACCTGACAATTAAAAAAAGTCCAATTAAAGGTGGACACTCCCATTTAGCAGGACCTGTGGAGCAGACGTACCTCAGCTGGCCTTTAAATCTTTCTACGTTCATGGCAGCTCAAAATGTCAGGAAATAAAACTTCAGTTGATCCTAAAAAATAGTGATGAAGATGAGGAGCAGCTTCATGAAGAGGGCTGTGAGATCAAGGATTACCGGACCACGCAAAAACTGTACGGGGCCAAACGAACGAGGAGGGATACCCAAAGCTGTCTGAAGCCTCAAAAACAATCCACAGCATCCCATCCACCTCCACATCATCAGAGAGGATATTCTCAAAGACAGGATTTACAGTCAACAAAGCAAGGAGCGCGGTGACGGTTTAAAAATGGAGAATGAAAATGAAAATAGATAACAGTGCAAATGATATTAAATACAAATAGTATCACTGGGAGCCTTCTCTTTTAGCCTACTTTAGCCATTATAAATTGTTTGAGAGTTGGTAAGCAATTTTTCATTCAGCGTTTTTATAACAGCCTTATTTTTAAGCATTTTGTTTATTATTAAATTGTGTTTAAATTCATACAAATGGGGTGCCGGTGGCCTAGTGGTCTAATTATGTGTGCCCCATATCCAGAGGCTATAGTCCTTGTCCCAGAGGTCGCCAGTTCGACTTCCAGCTGCGACCACCTGCTGCATGTCTCCCCTGCTCTCTGCTCCCCTCGTTTCCTCTCTCTCTTCAGCTGTCCGATCCAATAAAAGGCAAAAAAGCCCAAAAATAAAACTTTGAAATTCAAACAAATCAGTGTTTGATCAGTAGAGACCGTACACAAAGCATCACCAGGTTAGGACCCGAGCTTCAAATAAAGAGGGATTGTTAACTCTTCTTATCACTGAGTCTTTCCTTAATCCTGGAACCCTCTGAGTACACACGAGCCGCAGGTGAGGAGGAGGTTGAATTTGAACAGCTGTGGTTGCCCGGAGATTTGTGACACAAACAAACCCTCTGTGTGCCCGACACTAACCGCCCTCTTGTCATTTTCAGAGAAAGTGACCTACACTCACAAAAGACACACATCCGACGGCTGCTGTTAGCTGATGTCACCATGTGCCATCCTCTCTGCGATGCACTTGTTCCTCCTTCTTCCTCATCATTTTTAGACTCTGTCATTTTCCCCCCTTTCCTCTCAGATGCACTTTGTGACAAACTTGCTTGTTAAAAGCACTTTATAAATAGCTCTGACTCGACTTTACTCCTCGAGGAAGTCGCCGACATGCAGGAACATCGCCGCCTGTCACCGCAGCTGCAGAGGGGAGTTTGGAAACCAGCCACGCACTTTCTGTTACTATCTAAAGGCTCGAGAGGGCTGCAATAAAAACAAAGTCAAGTGCACTACAGAAATCCCTGCAGCATCCAGGGTCAGCACAGCAAGAGGAAAAATATAAGCAAGGATTCAGGGCTAAGAGCTCAGCACTTGTGGTAAACTTTGATGCACGCTGTTATGAATAAATGATGAAGGTAAATGGCCTTCCAGTCGCTATATTCTGAGGACGCACGGCTCAGGGATGGATAAATAGAGAATTATTAAGTTAAATAGAAAGATATGATCTGCAAAGACATGGATGTATACTGAGGACAAGCCAACAAACTGTTGAACCATACTGAGATAATTAGTGCTGGAATATTCACGAGAAAAGCGTGCAGCTTCATGCTGGGCTAATTATGTTAATCTTGCTGTTATAATTACTTTAAATACCTCTTGGTCTTAAAAAAATAAAAACACAAGCATCTCCCATCCTCAGTAGAAAAGGCTTTTCTTAACATGGCACCATCGTGAAGCGCTTCATAGTCTCCAGAGAGAGAAGTCATTATGACAAACCGTGGTCCTGCTTGTTTATATTTACCCATGCACCCGCACAATGGCGTCCCTGCAATGCAGAGACACCGGAATCCAAGACTAAAATAGGGCTGTTTTGTGCCGGTATTGATGCCTTGTCATGTTGCATTCCCCTTTTCCCATCTGTTTACAATATGACAATAAGGAGATTGTGCTGTGCCGTGGTATCCGGCGCATCATGTTCCTCTGAGTCACAATCCAGGAGAATGAGACAAAAAGAGGAAGCCAAATCTTAGCCTGCAGAAATGTACAGATTTAAAGCTGCAAAAGACACAGTGGGGGATTCTATTTTTATTCAAGGCTGGAATAGATACTGACCTGAGATAGTGTACACCTAAATCTATGCACTACAGAAAGAGACATTGGGTTTCTATAGGAGGGCATCAATGTCAGGTGTCAGTTTCAGGACTGCTTCTCTGAGACTCTTGAGTTGTTGTGACAGTTAGGGTCATGAGAGGACAGTAAAAGTTGTTGGGTTGCACACCAGAAATGCAATCCTTGGAGTTTTTGCAGTGTCATATATGTTAGCATGTTTAACACTTATATCTTTCCAGTCTGAGTGTCTCCTAGTGTTAGATTTAATGAGGCCTGTTAGGTTAAGTCTCAGGGTTGCATACTATTCAGGGGCAGAGTGACAGGTGACTTCCACCAGATCTGTGCTCTCTCGTCCGTCAACACCCACTGGTTGTGTTTTCAGAACCCAGCACGGAGCAGGACCGCAGGACAGCTGGAGTCATGTGACCGAGGTTTCCCCGCTGTAATCACTGAATCAAGGATTCTCCTCCTCCTCCTCTCCTCATCCATGTTGTCTTTCTGGTCCTCTGAAAACCTCTGACCTGTTGACTCCAGGCCTGGCTCTGCTCATCATGACTTTGGTTTGTTGTTGTAGTTAAGTGAAATACGATCTGGTGATAACACAGAGTGTTTTATTCTGAAAATCCACCTGATGGTTTCATTTTGTTTTGGTGCCTGACTTCCTGTCCCGCTCCTTCTGCTCTGTTGAGATTGATGCGTTGTGCTCAGGGCTACGACCTGCCGGATTAGAGACAAAGCTAGAACACAACGGAGCGGATCCAGTGGAAGTTAACACAATGACTAGAATAGAAACCCATCAGATCCGGTGCCGTGACGGATCAGAGACGGACCGGACACAGATCTGGTGGAATTTGGCCACTTAGTCCCAGTATGAGTATCTAACTTTAGTGTCATCTTTGTGGATACATACTACTCCAGAGGGATGATCTAACAGAACTGACTTGGCATTGCACTGCACTCTCCTGCCTGTGTATTGTTACATCATACCTCCTTGATCAAGCTCTACATAAACTACTTCAACGTCAGCCATCAGAGTCTCCTGAGTCCTCTCTGTCCTGAGTCGAGTTTACTAATGAATCCCAACACATGGTGCTGTTGCAAAGAAACACAGTCCTGGATTTGCAGACACATGCTACTCGAGTGCACAGGTGAAAGAAAGCTGCTCTAAACATTGAGACAGTTATGATTTGTAGCCGCTGACAGTCTGGAGACGTTGCAGCAACACAGAGAGCCGATTAGGTGATGGTGTGGTTGGAGTAAAAAGTCTAAGAAGGAAACATGTGTAGCTTGTTACAGTATGTGTTGTTCCTTCCGACAGTATGTGGTGTAGAACTGTGTGTTTATCGATCTTAACAATTACAGCACCATGTTCTTCAGCTGGAGGCTGTAGTTAGACTTGTTAGGAGACTGTTTTAAAGCTGGACTTGTAGCTTTTTGAAGGGACAAGCCTCCAGGTGATGCTTTTTATTTTTCATTTCAACAAAGAAACAAATTAATGCTACTCACAAGTGTTGCTGTGTGAGCAGAGATGCAGCCGAGTTCTCTAGATACTGGAAAAACATGGAGGAGAGACTTCACCTACACCTGGCATGGAGCTAGTTTTGATAACCCCAACTCAGTCTCAGCAGATGGTGGAGGTTTCTGCCTGTTAAAGGAAGTTTGTCCTTGCCACTGTAACTTGCTAAATGCTGCAAAGTGCTCTGCTCATGGTGGATTAAGATGAGATCAGACTGAGTCCTGTCTGTAAGATGGGACTGGATCTTATCCTGAGTGTGGTCTAGACCTGCTCTGTTTGGAAAGAGTCTTCAGATAACATTTGTTGTGATTTGGTGCTTTATAAATAAAGATTGATTGATATGATCTCACATACAGGTCTAAGTGATGATTGAGGTAATCTATGATATCTGGTCCACCATCTTGGCATATATTGGTCCTTGACTGGGCGCCATTGCAATGAAAAGTTAACCAGATGAAGAATACAGAACTGATGTACTATGGAGCTGCACAGATTGCAATTGGCTCTTACATGCTGCCATGTCAAGGCCGGATAGAATTGAAGGATTGAAGCCAACAGAGCTGAACAGCGTTGTGTGCATGTCTGAGTGTTCGTGTATGTGTGATAGCAATGATAATACTCAAAAATACAAACTGTCTGCTTCCCGTTAGCACCACTTATCTCATTCCCCACACATCGGTGGGTATTGTCATGCTGCCATATGTTTTAAAATATCACATTACCTTTTTACAAGCTGTTAAAACCCGAGTGTACATTCAAGAAAAAAGTCTTTAACAGAATAAAAAAACAAACGTGTCTCTTTATTTCTGTGCCAATGAAATAATTAGTTTCTCCAGCAGCCGCCAAAACCTACTGTAAAGATTAAAGGGATGATGCTGCACGCAGAGAAGAAACAACTCTTGTTTGTGTTTACTGTCCAAAAGAGAAATGATTACATAACTGTTTGCACTCTGAACTGAAATATGAAGTCATAACGGTCAGTGACGAAAACGTCAGCCTGTTGGGGAACTCACTTTAGAAACATGAGCAGAAATGTGCTGCAAAAGAAGTCCTTGTTGCTGTTTCAAACACATGTCCGAGGTATTTTTACTCCATGCTCTTGTTTGTTTTGATAAATAAAGAGTTATTTTGTGTAAGATTTAGAAAGACTTCCATATATGTTTCAGGAGATGGCTCAATGAAATGCGCTCTATGGATAAGATGGAACAAACTCTCTGCGAAAGACATAATTCATTTAACTAGGGGAGAAGGGGGTTGGTTGTCACACAGGTTGGTTGGCACACTCATTATATCTCGCCACCAGAGGGCGCTGTCTCTCAAATTGGGGTATGGACATTTCCAGAATTAGTGTGTGACAACCAACCCCATAGTGTGTGACAACCATCCCCATAGTGTGTGACAACCAACCCCATAGTGTGTGACAACCAACCCCATAGTGTGTGACAACCATCCCCATAATGTGTGACAACCATCCCCATAATGTGTGACAACCATCCCCATAATGTGTGACAACCATCCCCATAGAGTGTGACAACCAACCCCATAATGTGTGACAACCAACCCCATAATGTGTGACAACCATCCCCATAGTGTGTGACAACCAACCCCATAGTGTGTGACAACCAACCCCATAGTGTGTGACAACCAACCCCATATTGTGTGACAACCAACCCCATAGTGTGTGACAACCAACCCCATAGTGTGACAACCATCCCCATAGTGTGTGACAACCAACCCCATAGTGTGACAACCATCCCCATAGTGTGTGACAACCAACCCCATAGTGTGTGACAACCATCCCCATAGTGTGTGACAACCAACCCCATAGTGTGTGACAACCAACCCCATAGTGTGTGACAACCAACCCCATAGTGTGTGACAACCATCCCCATAGTGTGTGACAACTAACCCCATAATGTGTGACAACTAACCCCATAATGTGTGACAACCATCCCCATAGTGTGTGACAACCAACCCCATAATGTGTGACAACCATCCTCATAGTGTGTGACAACCAACCTCATAGTGTGTGACAACCAACCCCATAGTGTGTGACAACCAACCCCATAGTGTGTGACAACCAACCCCATAGTGTGTGACAACCAACCCCATAGTGTGTGACAACCAACCTCATAGTGTGTGACAACCAACCCCATAGTGTGTGACAACCATCCCCATAGTGTGTGACAACCAACCCCATAATGTGTGACAACCATCCTCATAGTGTGACAACTAACCCCATAGTGTGTGACAACCATCCCCATAGTGTGTGACAACCAACCCCATAGTGTGTGACAACCAACCCCATAGTGTGTGACAACCATCCCCATAGTGTGTGACAACCAACCCCATAGAGTGTGACAACCAACCCCGTTCTCCCCTAATGGTTGTTAGACCACAGAATCTTTTGGAAAGAGGGGCGGCCTTCCTTTCTTTTGTAGATGTCGCTATTGTTATCATCTAAGGACTATCATTGGATCCTTTAGATCTGCAACACCCTGCCTGTGTTATTTTTCATGGTGTCTTGTGTCTATTGTGGGTGAGTGTGTATATGTTAAGAAAACCAAAAAATCACAAATAAAATATATATAAAAAAAGACTTTCACATAAAGAGAGGTTATCAACCAAGCTGACCTTCACTTCTAGTTTGAGGTACGCGATCAGGCATGTAGCTTGAAGAGCTCTTTCACCTTTCTATAATGTCTCTCTGATCTTCCGTCCATCACTTTCGTTCACGATCAAAGACGAGAGCGTCCATGTTAGGGTTTTTTTTTTGAAGAGGCAGCACTTCATTTTTTTTAGGAGTTGCAAGCAAAAAAGTTTCTCCTTAAAGAAACTCCTCAGGAAGTCTTTCCCCATGGGCTCCCCCCCTCCAAAAAAAAAACATGGGGGCTTCCCACAGCAAGTTTGCAAAGTCCTAATGAATAATGCAAATTTATAAAGCCTGTGCGTCTCCCCAGCACCCGAACTTCTTAGAATACTAAACATCCTGACAGCGAGATATTAGATCCCCGCGTACCTAATGTGAACTCTTATCTTAAGCAAAGCACACAAACATGAAGAAGCTGTTTGTGTGTATTCCACATCACCCTCAGCGTCCTAAAATAAAATAAAAAAACGCCACTCTCAGGGGCCCCTGATGCCAACTTGCCAAGGCGCCCGGGGTCCCTAATGCCTTCCATAACGTTCCAGGACAAACCCTTATCAGTCCAGCACAAACAGTTCTGCTGGGTAAACATGTTTACAAAGTTCTGATCTCTGATGAAATATGCTCTCCTGATTCCACTCCACTGGTAAACATGTTTTCTCACCTAAAACACTTCACACTCACTCTTCTGCTGCGCGCAAACAACTCGGCTTCATTTTTCAATGATTGAACATTTATTGGCCATGGACCCGATGTCGCCCGTTACTCGCCCGGCAGCGTCGCCACCGTGATACATCAACAAATGTCAGATAGTGTAGACGTCATAGTTACGGTAGGAGAAAAAAGCACACTCTGCTCTCTTCTAAACTGGGAGTGCCACACTTGACCTTGTCTGTTCCAATCACAGCCGCCCTGCAGCTCCCCATCATGCAGTGTGTCTATTGTCATCGGCGTGATAAGACTATGATGTTCACAGAGGAAACCTGCAGCCACGCTGCAGGGAGAGCAGGGGAGTATGGGATACATACAGTCATGCACGAAAGTCCTGCGTTCACATCTGATGTGAGCCGTGTCATTGAGAGCTACTTCTTCTTCTGCTCAAGCTGCATCCCTCTGTCCATTCATTTCCTGTCAGCTCTCTCGACCATCAGCGGTCCAAAGAGGCAAAATGACATGAAATACTTAATGGTTGTTCGAAATGACAAACTCTGAATGCTGGGGCAGAATGTGGTGCACACAAGAAAATCACCAGACCAACAAAACCCTCGTTTAGACAGCTTCTAAAAATGTTGCATGACCTTAATTTGACTTTGTTGAAGTAGACCCATGTAACAACATAACCCTGATATTTTCTATTTCTTTTTATCTTATTAAATAACTAAAAACACAGGATAGTTTTGGGGTATCTGTCCAGCTTTGCTTCATAACAGCACTGTCCTTTAAAAATGGTGGATTATTTCAGTGTTGCATTATCTTGCTCTCTTATTTTTACCTCTTTAATTTTAATTGCTAATAACTTTTTAATAATTGATATTTTATAGGCTCTTGTTTGCTTTATATTTTTCTGCACTGTCTACTTTGCCACTGTGATACTTGAACTTCCCAGTTGTGGGACGAGTAAAGGACTATCTTATCTTATCTTATCTTATCTTATCTTGATACTGCACGTCACAGGTTCCTCTAAGTTGTATGGTTTTTTTATGCTATGGCTCTGAGCTGAAACCACAGACTGTATAAACATGGATGTAATCTTGGTGCCGTCATCCATCTGTTTCTGAAGAGGCTTCATGTCGCCCAAAGATGGCAGGCGCCATATTGGAGTTGTTGACTCCAACTAATTTCCAGCTCATCTAGAAACCAGAGAAAGGTGGAGTTGTAGACTCTTATTAAGCATGCACCACAACTACAGAGGATACAGTCATCGTTCCAGGGGTAGCAGGTTCGACTTCTGGCCTCAACCCTTTGTTGTATTGTGGTGGAAATCTGGAAATGATAGCCTCAAACAGTTTGTCTTTGTGAGCTTTGCAAAGCTAGCTGGCAGAGTGATCTAACAACCGAGACAAGGTCTGCTCAACTGACCCAGAGTGAAGATTGAACACGTTACTTATTCTCTCTTCCCAGTTGTGGGACGAGTAAAGGACTATCTTATCTTATCTTATCTTGATACTGCACGTCACAGGTTCCTCTAAGTTGTATGTTTTTTATGCTATAGCTCTGAACTGAAACCACCGACTGTATAAACATGGATGTAATCTTGCTGCCGTCATCCATCTGTTTCTGAAGAGGCTTCATGTCGCCCAAAGACGGCAGGCGCCATATTGGAGTTGTTGACTCCAACTAATTTCCAGCTCATCTAGAAACCAGAGAAAGGTGGAGTTGTAGACTCTTATTAAGCATGCACCACATCTACAGAGGCTACAGTCATCGTTCCAGGAGTAGCAGGTTCGACTCCTGGCCTCGACCCTTTGTTGCATTGTGGTGGAAATCTGGAAATGATAGCCTCAAACAGTTTGTCTTTGTGAGCTTTGCAAAGCGGTCAGCTGGCAGAGTGATCTAACAACCGAGACAAGGTCTGCTCAACTGACCCAGAGTGAAGATTCAACACGTTACTTATTCTCTCTTCAGAGAATAAGATTAACACATCATTAAGCATCTTCAAAGAACTGTGAGACAAACAAGAGAGCTTTTTACGACCTCTTGCTTCCTCGTCACCTTATGGTCTGCTCCTCAGCCATGGGAACAGATAACAGTATGCAAATCACAGAAGGTCTGGTATGTGTGAATGCTTCTAGCTTCTAATCAAAGCAAGAACAACATACTATCATGTGTGTATTTTTCCCATCACAGCATATAATCTCCCACATGTTCATAAGACAATGAAGTGAAGATGATCCACTTGAACACGGAGCAGCAAAAACAACTGGAAATGCTGGAGTATGCAAGCTAGGCCAGACTACAGCAGAACACCTTGTACCTGTTGTTAAAAGGATACTGAAGTAAACACAGCCCATATATCATTGGGCATTCTGGCCATTTAAAAAATGTGGTAGCTTAGGTGTTCAAGAAATATAATGTGAGGACTGGAGGAAATCTCTGTGAGCTTTGTCACACTGTCTGTCTCACTATCACAGCAGAAATCAGAGGTGCGGCAGGCCAGAGGAAATGGCAGTAATGACGGACAGAGCCTGGAGCGCCGGGCACACCGCACAATGTCCGGGTTAATGGTCTTTTTATGGTTTAAGGGGCTCTGTTCCCATGGGGACATTTTATCAGAGAACCTGCAATTTTCAGCAGCACCTCTGTGCAATCTGATTAAGAGAACACATAGGGAGTAATGCACAGCTACACAATCTCAGTCACACACTGCTGGGTTTATTAATTTCAGTGATGGAGAAATGGGAATCAATTTCAAATGGATCAAAATATAAGATTTGCAATACTTAACCATGAAGAGGTGATTAATGAACATTTTATATTATATATTCTGATTTTATGCACCATATAATAAAGTGGACGCAGCGATCATGACATCATGCATTCTTGGATTTTGTGGATACACATTTCTAAACCTCTGTATGTGTTAACAAGCTAGTTAGCAACTAATCAATCAAAGGAAGGCTCACCCTAAGCTTTCCTTCTGTTTACTCTCTCTCTCTTATTATCTCTATTTACTCTGAATGGAACCAAAAGAGTGGTGGATCTAGTCTAATCTACTTTATCTTCTTAATGCTTTACTATCTGGATGTAAACAAGCACAGATTACAGACGGCATCTCAAAGTGGGTGTGGTTTGGCAGTATTTTGATCCAAAAAATTAAGGCAGGAGCAATGCATGAGCAGCACAGGCATGTGGATGTTACCCTGCAAGCAAGAAGGACTGAAGGTCTTGCTCTGCTAGTGTTAGCCACACTCAGCAAACCACTTTAACATTGTTGCACAAATTTGACAGTTCACGGAGTGTTAGACAGTCAGAATTAAAATTTCTGATAATATGATGAGGAAGGGGCAACGTTGGCCTAGCAGTCTAAGCATGCCCCATATACGGAGGCTGGAGCCCTCATCTCATAGGCAGTAGGTTCGATTCCAGCCTCAATTTGCTGCATGTCCTCCCCCTCTCTCCACTCCCCACATTTCCTGTTTCTCTTCAGCTGTCCTATCCATTAAAGGCAAAAATGCCCCAAAAATATAACTTTGAAAAAAGTTAAATATATATATGATGAGGAAATTAGGCACTTCAGAAGATCCCTACTGCAGTGAATCTGGGCCTTTAGTTTTAAAGGTGACATATCATGCAAAATCGACTTTTTAATGGTTCTCTCCCTGAAATATGTGTCCCTGTCTACAAACCCCCCAAAATGAAAATAATCCATCCTGCCCCTGTTCTGATTTCTCCACCTTTCTGTAAATGTGTGCTGAAACCAGCCGTTTCAGTTTTCAGTGTTTTTCATACGTCACAACGCCATCCGGTCTGTAACAGGAAGTCAGAGCTCGGAGCTTGTTCAGCCCATAGACTGTATAAAATACAACTCAACCCCTCCTCCGTTTTTCATTCCCTGCACACATGTGTGCTAACAAGGAGCTTAGGAGGGAGGCATGCTAGCTGTAGGCTGTCTTAATAAACACAAAGGTCGGTTTTACTCCCCACGTCTGCAGATTTGAAGATCTAGTGGATGATTTTTAGTTTTCATGGAAAAGTGCTAGCGCTAGTTAGCATAGCCACACAGCTACATGTTCGTAGCTGTGTACCAAGACACATGTCGACATACTGACAAATAAAACAACAAGAAACGCTAAATCTGTGACCAATCCTTCAGAAAAGGTCCTGCTACAGGCGCCTCTCCGTCAGGATCAGATTCTGGATCAGATTCAGAGGGTTGAAGCAACGCAGCTCTATGAGCAGCCAACTTGTAAACATTAGATCAACGTGCTGGACAGCCGAGGCCACATCCACTTCCTGAGGGGGCGTGGTCAGATAGCTCATTCTCATTTAAAGGCACAGACACAGAAAACAGCCTGTTCTGAGCAGGGCTGAAAAAGAGGGTTTTACAGGCAGACCAGAATCTGATTTCAAAGTGGATTTTTTGAGCAATAAACTTTAAAGACATGTTTTGGGGACCTCTTAGACCAATATATTTAGATGAAAAAGAGCAGAATATGTCACCTTTAAAATGTCTGTTTTAAGGATACAAGTTTATGACAATGATGGTAATTCAATGTCAGTGTAACACCAATAGTTTGAGAAAGCAACTTTGACTCGCTTCTTTGTGGCTAACCTTAATAAATCCAGATCAGATCAGGACCTGAATAGTCTCCTGCACTCTGTCTACCATTCCCTGCAGCCCTCGCCGAGTGAAACACAGCCGCCTTTTTATTTCCACACTGAAGCACTGGTTACACCGTGTCTCTGTTTCCACTGAAAGGAAAACATCCACCAAATGAAAGAGCAACTCTGGCCTCAGAGTATGAACCTGAATGAAGGTGAAGTGGTAAAGTGAATTAAAGGTCATCGCTCGCTCTCATTAAATCACACTCTGTTCAGACTCTTTGAAAAACATGAACACACTCCTCCTGTTCCTGCAAACTTTTTTTCAAAAACCGTGATTCAATTAAATGTCTGCAGTTCACTGGACAAATGCATGTAATTAATAAGGCCTGAGCGAATACAAAGGCAGCATTTAATAGCCTCACTCATAATTAACTGCGGAAAAAGATCAAATGCTTCTCTGACACCTTCTTTATCTCAGAGGCCCAGCAGGGAGATGATATAATCGATAGAGCTTCTTGTCTCGGACTCCCCAAAGTATCAAAAGATCATTTTAATCCTGTTTAAGCCCGAGCCTGTGCAAATATTTTTTAACCTTTATTCATTCTGGGACAGTTTGCTTGGCAGACATACTATTTTCCATTAACAACCTACTTTATATTCATACAGTTACCACCCATAAATTCATAACAGGGAGCTGCAAGAGGCTTTTACTCTTCGCCTCTGAGCACTGCAGGCTCCAAAAAAGAAGTTGCTGAAGGAGAGGAAAGCGTTAATTATTCATCCCAGCTCAATTCTTGTGTCTTTTACAATACTTCCAACCATTAAAATGGTGTATTTTAAAACATTGAACACTGCTCTGTATTCCTGGGGACTCTTGGGGCCCGATCTATTAAAGGTTTGCATGTATAGAAACACGTACAAACTTGATAGCGCGCGCAAAGCAGATTTACTAACCGGGAGCACTGAGGATTGCGTCTGTCAAATGAGCAAAATAGCACCCGCTATCCATTTAGCGTGTTTGCCTTCATGAATATGCAGAATACATGTAGATCATCAAGACGTGCAAAATACTTGGAGGAGGAGATGCAAATGTAATCGTTTAGCACACGCAATGTGATTTCTCAAACCTGAAGCAGATAGTGAGCGCTGTTTTTGTGTCTATATTTAGCACGTTTGAAAGGCATGTGCGAACTGGCGGTCACTGCAAAGCTCATCATAACTTTACAACATGCCCTCAACAGCGGGGCTTACAATCAGTAGGTTCAGGTTCAGGTTACTTTATTTGTACCCGTAGGTAAACTTGTTTTGCAGCCAGTGAGATGTTAGGTCGATACAAAATTACAAGAGAGACTTCAGACAGAACATTCTACTTAATGTGCAAAACATACAAAAAGTATCCTAAAACTAATCTAACACTAAAAATGGTAACATTTTTACTACAGTTTTTACACACAGTTATGTCATTTTGAAGTCAATCAAACAGACATGAAGTCTAACAAACCAAGAGAACAACTCAAATAAATAAATAAAACACAAATTCAAAGCAGTTCAGCACCACGGATAGCGACCACATGATTCTGACACCCACTTTAACTGTTTCAACTAATGAGAGCACAGTAGGTCACTCTATTAACAGCTGTAAAGTTTAGTCAAATTGGCACAGCGGCTCACATCTTCACATACAAACAAAAAATCAATATGAAGTACTCGGCCTACTCACCACTGTTTGAAGGAGCCTTAAAGCTGGGGTTGGCAGTCTCGGAAAACTAGCATGAATTTGAATGTAGCATTTCCTCATGACTCCGTCTAACCCCTCCCCTCCTCCCTCAGAGCTCCTCCAACACGCGCCCCCCCGCTCACATGCACGAGCGCCGCTGACTTGCGACCATATGATGGTGACTGATTCAAAACCGGTCCTCACCAAAACATTCTCATAGTGAAAGTTAAAAACACAAACAAACATGGCTGCTGTTAGTACTCACAACTATCATGCTAGCATTATCCAGTTGTACTGGTGACATGATATCAGGAGAAAAGTTATAACACATATATAATACTGTAACAGCTCTACTGTTTGTTAAACCTGTTCAGTGTAGATGCTCTTAGTTCCTACAGTGTTGACAGTCAGTGAAGGCATCAGGAGAGGTGTAGAGTGTGTGAGTGGGAGAGAGGAGAGACAAGAGGAGAAGTTCTTCATTCATTCAAACATTGATTGTTGTTTTGTTGGTTGTCGTGATCACAGCCGACAGTGACCGGTTAGTAAAGATCAACGTGTTCAAGAATCGGCTCGTCATCACTACAGCGTCCGGACGGACGCTACAGTACATATACATTTTCTGTAGGATTTAGTAAATGTCATTAATTCTTCTGCTTGTCAGAGCCCCGTGGTGAGAGCTTTTTAGACTCTGATCCGGACTACAGTCCTGAGCAAAGCCCCTCATCGGGTTAGAAGGGACAGGCCCGAGGTCAAGCGAGAGGGGCAGCCAGTAGAGTCAGGGGAAGCAGCGGCAGGGGACGGGGACTCAGAGTGCACGCTGGGGAAATGTACGCACAGGAGGCGGGAAGAACGGCAGGACGGGATTTGAATGGTTTAAAAGTTTGGCACCCAAAAAAGGCTGATTGGTTGGTGTTTTCCCAGGTTTACTCCGGCTGTAGATAGCAGCTTTTCTGGGTTCTTTTTTAAGAACACATTATGTATTGATTACCATCAGGACATAAAGATCATTTTAACCAGTATAACAAAAAGTGTATCTAAATCTGATTACCAACCCCAGCTTTAAGCTCAGCGGACTTGCCCACGATGTGCTGAATGTCCATTATCTTTGCTCTGTCATTCTCAATAGATAACATGACATGTCCACTCAGTCTCTCCTGTCCCACCGTGCTCATCAAGGGGTTCTTAGTTAGTTTTAACTTGGAGAATGAGCGCTCAGAAGGTGGAACATTGGCGGGAAGAGTAAAAAATAAAAGCAGGGACAGTCCTCATCGAATTGCTCTCTAAACTCCATCAAAACGCTGATTGAGTTTTGGAGTAGAGTAGATGCGTTTATTTCATCGGCAGATCTTCTGTTTTTGCCTCACAGCATTCACCTTTGCTGGAGTTCACTGACGTGTTTATTTCCCTCCTCCACAAAGATCTCCAGCTCCATGGCTTCAAACTTCATTTATCTCTTCAGACCACTCTGCTCTCTCAAACTCTCCATGGTGACAGCCGATAGCACATGCAAAATACTCATTAAAGGGCGGTCTGCACCACTTTTGCATTTGTTATCATTTGCACACGCAGTCATATAAGATCACCTGCAACACGCCCAGAAATAACACGTGCAAAATTATTATCTGCACACGCAAATTAGCGCTCGTTATTTGGGATCTTAGCAGATCAGGCCCTTGGTTTTCCTGCTTCAATGCCAAAAACTGTAGATTTGTGAAGAATGCATTCGTGTTTTTTTTTAATCACTCCTTCCTTCAGTTTTCAGGCCGCAGAGATGAGTGAGTGTATTTGGAAGCATCTGGATGATCAAAGAGTAACCGTATCTGTTATCAGACTACACTGAGCTTTCAGCGGGATGAGTAAAAAGCGACGGCTCAATCTGCGGCGAGCTCAGACACCATCGGCCTCATCAAAAAGGCGCTCGCCGCGTGTTGTCAAGAGTTAAGATAAAAGACAGGAACGATTTCCAGGATGCGTTTGAGTCAGACGGACATAAAAAGAGAGGAGTAACGGATAAACCAACATCTCTCACAGAAGTCTGGACACTTCCTTTGGATTTATAACCAGACGTCAAACATATTACTCCTATCTGCTACTCTGGGAGATCTTTACATGTGCAAATGCTGGAGTCTGATGCAGCTCAACGCCACTATCTGATGTGATTTATAGTAATGCATCTCTGGCTGCTTCATCATCCATGCTGCAATGCCATTATTCAGAGCCACCCAGAGAGCAGAGCGGGATAAAACACAATTATGCGATGGATTTTTGACGCCTTGAGTGGACCGAGGGACTTCTGATTCAGGTAGATCTCTGCATTATCCATACTGTTATATGGTTACGCCACTTTAGCAGGCGTCACGCATTGGAAAATGATGTGGAACATTTCCAGCTGATGCCTGTGCTCGATGTAAAGGCGGGCTGCAGGGAATAAAGTACACAGGATTGCAGGGTACGACGCAAAGAATCCAAGGAGACAGACTCTATTATTCACTGCAATGACAGCAACTCTTTCCCAGGAACAAAAAGCCGGTCGGATGTGTCTGTCTTTCCGTTTTTTTTCCTGCAGTCTTGAGAGCTCATCCCTCACAGGATGAGGGAGGGAACAACTTTGAGAGGTATTCAATTGCTGGAGTGAAACTCTTTGTTAAAAGTTCCTCCTCTTCTCTCGTCTCTACCTCAGAGCTCCACAGACTGAAATCGAGCGAGCTGCGACAGACTCAGGCTCTGCGGCCTCTCGGCTTCCTTCGATGGGCAGACACATTTTTCAATTATGCACACGAGGGAAGGGAATTAGAGGCCTAATCCCGGCCTAATCCCCAAACAAACAGATCTATGGCCTCCATTTCCAGCAAAGCCACCACAGCGGCCCCGTCTACCTCCACCTCAGCCTCCTTCTGTTAAATCTCTGGCCCTCGACTCACCCGGTCAGGGATGGGAGTCCTCTCAGCTCTGATAGTTCCTTAAATTGAGCTTTGAGAGCATTATCCATGTTTGAATGGTGCTTAGACTCAGTTCAAACTACCACTCGTGGTGTGAGCTTAGTTTTCCACTGGTCATTAGAAATTAAATCGCAAAGAACGTACAGTACTTCCACAGAACAACTCAACCTCTTACAGATTGTTCTTTAATATCCAGGGAGGCCGGAGTCCAGTATCCATACGCTTCATTTGAGCAAGCATTCACAGACTTTCCTTTCCACCTGTCGTCACAAAAGAATCATAAAACAACTGAAGATCTTTTTCAGCCGCTTCCATGAGGCGGTTTTTCTGCTCAGTTGGCTTCATTAAGAGTTTTCAGGCTGCAGGAACTTTTTAATAGTTTCAGAAACTTTAGGAACCCTCCCCTTTAATAACTGATTCTGCACAGCAGGAACTCTGTTTCAAGGAACCTTTTTAGCTGCTGTTACAGAGTAGGTACTCTCCAAACACAAGAGGGACTTTGAGTGACATAAGTGCACCGTGATTGGTCGATAATTGAGTGTACGTTGATTGGTTGAACAGAAGACTACTTCAGAAAAATGTATTTGACATGCGTTTTACTTCTATGGCTCGACCCATGTTACATCTCCCTTTAAGGAGGCGGGGTTTATGACCTATACTGCAGACCGTCAGCAGGGGGAGCTCTTAATCTTTTGGCTTCACAGTCAGTCAACACTCAAGGCGTCCGTTTTCATATACAGTCTATGGTTGGATTCCATTCAGTTTAGTGGACCACATGCAGAGTTGCCAGGACATGTTATAAAAAGGTTTGTTACAAGCACAAAAAAAGTTATTCTGAAGCTGAATTGACTCATGAAAACATCTTAGTTAAATTTACAAGGAAAGCATAAGCCTCTCAGACAAGACAGGATACTGTTCTGAGAACTTGGAGAAGTGGTTTGAGCCATTAAGCTTCCAAAGCTGAGGAGGCATCTTCATTTAACAACCGAATACATTCTTCAGACCAGATGAAGACTGCAACCAAGTCAAATCAGGTAATTAATGAATGAATGAATCAATCTGGGGTGCTGGTGGCCTAGCGGTCTGGGCACCCCACATACAGAGGCTACAGTCCTTGTCGCAGGGGTCGCCAATTCGATTCCCAGCTGGTCGACTGTTTCCTGCATGTCTTCCCCCTCTCTCTACTCCCCATATTTCCTGTCTCTCTTCAGCTGTCGTATCAAATAAAGGCAAAAGGCCAAAAAATTAAACTTTAAAAATAAATGAATCAATCTTAATTCATATAGCGCCAAATCCAAAGACCCAACATCAAGACAGGATAAGATCCAGTCCCATCTACCAACAGGACTCAGTCTGATCTCATCTTAATCCACCATGAGCAGAGCACTTTGCAGCAATTAGCAAGTTACAGTGGCAAGGACAAACTTCCTTTAACAGGCAGAGACCTCCAGCAGGACCAAACTCATGTTAGACACACATCTGCTGAGACCGTGTTGGAGAGAGGGATAGAGGGAGATGAAGAGAGAGAGAGAGAGAGAGAGAGAGAGAGAGAGAGAGAGAGAGATGATAGTGGTGAGACGGATAGTAGTAGTTGTCCACAGCAGAAGGCCATCTACAGCAGCGACTCAGAGGAACCTACGAGACACAGGAGCTCAGGGACTCCAGGAAGATCCATGGTTAGTAACTTTAATGGTGGCAAGGACAAACTTCCTTTAACAGGCAGAAACCTCCAGCAGGACCAGACTCATGTTAGACACACATCTTCTGAGACCGTGTTGGAGAGAGGGATAGAGAGAGAGAGAGAGAGAGAGAGAGAGAGAGAGAGAGAGAGAGAGAGAGAGAGAGAGTGGTGAGACGGATAGTAGTAGTTGTCCACAGCAGAAGGCCATCTACAGCAGCGACTCAGAGGAACCTACGAGACATGGGAGCTCAGGGACTCCAGGAAGATCCACGGTTAGTAACTTTAATGGTGGCAAGGACAAACTTCCTTTAACAGGCAGAAACCTCCAGCAGGACCAGACTCATGTTAGACACACATCTGCTGAGACCGTGTTGGAGAGAGGGATAGAGGGAGATGAAGAGAGAGATTGAGAGTGGTGATTAGTTGTCCACAGCAGAAGGCCGTCTACAGCTGCGACTCAGAGGAACCTATGAGACACTGGAGCTCAGGGACTCCAGGAAGATCCATGGTTAAGTAACTTTAATGGCGGCAAGGACAAACTTCCTTTAACAGGCAGAAACCTCCAGCAGGACCAGACTCATGCTAGACCACATCTGCTGAGACCTACCATGTTGGAGAGAGGGATAAAGGGAGATGAGGAGAGAGAGAGAGATGATAGTGGTGAGACGGATAGTAGTAGTTGTCCACAACAGAAGGCCGTCTACAGCAGCGACTCAGAGGAACCTACGAGACATGGGAGCTCAGGGACTCCAGGAAGATCCATGGTTAAGTAACTTTAATGGCGGCAAGGACAAACTTCCTTTAACAGGCAGAAACCTCCAGCAGGACCAGACTCATGCTAGACACACATCTGCTGAGACCTACCATGTTGGAGAGAGGGATAAAAGGAGATGAGGAGAGAGAGAGAGATGATAGTGGTGAGACGGATAGTAGTAGTTGTCCACAACAGAAGGCCGTCTACAGCAGCGACTCAGAGGAACCTACAAGACACAGGAGCTCAGGAACTCCAGGAAGATCCATGGTTAAGTAACTAATGGCGGCAAGGACAAACTTCCTTTAACAGGCAGAAACCTCCAGCAGGACCAGACTCATGTTTAACATCAACATGTCAGAAAACACATCACTTTATCTTACGTTTGATGAACTTTTCCTTTAAGGCGTGAAAAGAGGACAAAGATACTTCTTCAAAGTAACTTTCCAGTGGTCGTTTAAAACGTATATCTACAAACACAGAATTTCAGCGTGTCTTCTGTTTGATACAGAATCATCAATACATTAAAGTATGGGCTGTGTGGAGTTCACCAGCTCTTTAAAACATTCAGTGCAACCTTTTCCCAAAGAATGAAGCTTAATACAACTCAGCAAAGTGCCTTGTTATTCTCACCTATAGGAGAAAACATGAAAAAGATTCAGAGAGGTTTTTGATAACGCCAAAATAGACACTCGATAAACATATACAAAAAGCTACATCTAATCGTCCCATCACACATGCGCCTGATCCGCCATTGATCCATCACACAAACACTCTCTGGCTGTAAGCTCTCTCTCTCTCTCTCTCTCTCTCTCTCTCTCTCTCTCTCGTTGTGATTCTGTCCGTGAGTGATTCCAGCCAATCCGAGGGTGGTCAGATCTCTCTCATTTCCCTCGACTTGTACAAGCAATCGATTCCACTCAAAGACGAAGGCCGCTGCTCATTCCCCCTGCCAGCCCTGCTCCTCACTTCCCTCAGCATATCTCTCTATCACCCTCTGAATGCAGATAGGTGAGGCGGGTTGATGGGATGAAAAGAGAGAGAGGCGGAATGTTTTATCTGTGAAGGTTCCAGCGAAAAACACAGCGAGCCCCTGAGAAGATTTGTCTCGTCTTTATGAGCACGCCGCAGAAGATGTTACCTTCTGAGTAAACAGTTTTTGTTCGATCCATTTACACTCCACTCTTTTGTTATGACTTCTACAGCATAGAGGAATAACTGCACCATAAACACATTAACGTCCAAACTGTTGGCTTCATGTTTGAGTCTATTGATTACACTTTGTTTACTGTACATTAAGGCCCAATAACTGTGCTCAGGCTTCTCTGGCTGTGTGATAACACTGGGGTTGTTTTGGGAACTCGACTGGTTCTCTTG
Source organism: Notolabrus celidotus (assembly GCF_009762535.1). NCBI lineage: Eukaryota > Metazoa > Chordata > Actinopteri > Labriformes > Labridae > Notolabrus > Notolabrus celidotus. Next base: position 25,801,350 of record NC_048293.1, read on the forward strand.
TAGGTGTGCTCAGGCTCAAGTTGCTCTATTTGTACCCAGGGGGAGATTGTTTTTGCAGCAAGACGATGACATCCAGTTACAAAACAAGGATAACATGAAACCACACAAAACAACCAGGGTAAAAAAAACTACTAAAACATGATATAAAAGTACTCCAGCTCCACCAATCAGAACTTGAATGAGAGAGGTGAATATCGTTAAATGAGATATGTGCATCCGGGGTCGGGTCGCGGGGGTAGTAGTCCAAGCAAATTGACCCAGACATCCCTCTCCCAGGCGACACTTTCCAGCTTCTCCTGGGGAATCCCGAGGCATTCCCAGACCAGGCAGGAGATATAATCCCTCCACCGCGTTCTGGGTCTACCCGGGGCCTTCTCCCAGTTGGATGTGCCTGGAACACCTCTAAAGGGAGGCGTCCGGGAGGCATCCTTATCAGATGCCCGAACCACCTCAGCTGACTCCTTTCGACGCGGAGGAGCAGCGGCTCTACTCCGAGCTCCCTCCGGATGTCCGAGCTCCTGACCCTATCTCTAAGGCCGAGCCCAGACAAACTTCGCAGGAAACTCATTTCAGCCGCTTGTATCCGCGATCTTATCCTTTCAGTCATGACCCACAGCTCATGACCATAGTTGAGGGTTGGAACGTAGGTATGCTCCTGCAGTTTGTGCAAATATCACGACTTCTATGACATCTATGTTCATTGACATTTGTACTTTTTGTCCTGTTTTTTTTTTTTTAAAGTTATATTTTTTGGCCTTTTTGCCTTTATTTTATAGGACAGCAGAAGAGAGACAGGAAATGTGGGGAGTAGAGAGCGGGGGAAGACATGCAGGACTTGGTCAACCGTCCGGGACTCAAACCAGCAACCCCTGCGACGAGGACTGTAGCCTCTGTACGTGGGGTGCTTAGACCATTAGGCCACCAGTGCCCCGTCCTGCTTTAACACAACCTTTCTACATCCAAGAAACAACCAAAGTCACATCCTTCTTTTCAGAAAGTCCTTGAGTTTTACAGATTTTGTTTTAGAACCAACAGGACACGCCTGTAGATGTAATCATTTTTGGCACCTCAAAATCAATATTCAGATATCAGAGCTTCATTGAAAGAAGCATCAAGGACAGTTTGTGCCATGGCGTCACAAAATCACAACTTACTTGAGTCCAAATATGGTCCTTATGGGGTGTTAACCTTAGCCAGGCTGTAGAAACTATGGCAGGAGAAAACCTAGAGGTGTCAAACTAGGGCGATTGAGGACTTTGCCAGGATGCTTGGTCAATCCTGTGTAAAACCAGGGTCCACAAAGGCCTCCTTAGACTTACAAACGTAATGCCACTTGCATACGTAGCATAACTTCTGCAGGTTTGTGACTTATTCAACCTGTCTTGCATACTTTTCAAATCACAATCTTGTTTTTTAAGAGTGGAAAACCAAATTTGGTGGTAAAACTGTCCAAAGACTGAGACGGCTTCTACTACATTTGCTGTGTTTTAAGCAAGCGGCAACCTCCAGACTAAAAATATGAGTCAATGCGGAAGTGTTAAAAGCTGCAGTTCATTGAGGATCCGCTTGAAGCTGGCTCCGGAAGTACAGGAAGTCACATACACATGAATGGGGAAAAGACGATCTTTGCAGCATTAATAAACATGTTTACAGCCTGGTACAAAAGATGAGTGTAGTCTGAATAGCTAATTTCTCGATGTCCTCTCACTGTGAGGGGGGTGAATTTTTTTCTAATTTGGCAATTTCGAAGATATTGAGATTACCAGTCTTCCAATGAGAGGCACAGCTGCCTGTGGGAACACTGCAGCTGTTGGCTAGGAGGCTCAAAGCCCGCCTCTTTACGTCACACTGGCTCGACAGAAGCAATATGGCTGCCGCAGCCGATTGGTCTCAAAACAGCTCTTCAGAACAGATGGGTGATGTCACGGATACTACATCCATATTTTTTACAGTCTATGGTTTTAAGTTGCAAAGATGTACAGGTGAAATAAAAAGCATTAGTAGTCGCAGCTAGCATTGGCACCAAAACAAGATGAATGCTACAGTGTCGATTCAACAGGGCATTAGAGACCTGCAGAAGTATAACCCAAGAGCTGAAGAAATGTTCACCACTTGGAGCCACTTCGGCACTCAAGTGGATTTGTGGGGACGGATTTGTAACCCCTTTGCACATTACTGTTTTTGCTTGACCTGGCACCAGGGGCTCTAAAGACTTCTGACTTCAGTCTGGTTAGCATGCTTAAAGAGTCAGAACTGTCCTTTGTTTTTGTGTTAATGATAGAGATTTAAGTTAAACAGGTAAGTATAGAACATATATGCATCTTTTTCCACTAAATCAAAGCCTTTTTTTGGGTATCTGAATCGGCCATTTGGAGCAGCTTATTATTGGTTGTTTGTATTGGCACCAAAAAACCCATCCATGTTGTGCATCCCCGAATGAAAACTATAAATAAAGCTTCATGTTAAAGCTTTATGTTGAAGCTTTAAAGGTGACATATCACACTTTTTTCATCAATATATATTGGTCTAAGAGGTCCCCAAAACATGTCTTTAAAGTTTATGCTCAAAAAAACACTTTGAAATCAGATTTTGGTCTGCCTGAAAAGCCCTCTTCTTCAGTCCTCCTCAGAACACTCTGTTTTCTCTCTGACCACGCCCCCTCAGGAAGTGGATGTGCCTCGGCTCTCCAGGCACGTTGATCTAATGTTTACATGTTGGCTGAATCACGGCTGTCTCAGAGATCACATTACTTCAACCCTCTGAATCTGATCCAGAATCTGATCCTGACGGAGAGGCGCCTGTAGCAGGACCTTTCTGAACGATTGGTCACAGATTTAGTGTTTCTTGTTGTTTTATTTATCAGTATGTCGACGTGTGTCTTGGTACACAGCTACAAACATGTAGCCATGTGGCTATGCTAACTAGCGCTAGCACTTATCCATGATAAATAAAAATCATCCACTAGATCTTCAAATCTGCAGACGTGGGGAGTAAAACCGACCTTTGTGTTTATTAAGACAGCCTACAACTAGCATGCCTCCCTCCTAAGCTCCTTGTTAGCACACAGTGTGTGCAGGTAATGAAAAACAGAGGAGGGGTTGAGTTGTATTTTATACAGTCTATGGGCTGAACAAGCTCTGAGCTCTGACTTCCTGTTACAGACCGGATAGTCGTTGTGACGTATGAAAAAACACTGAAAACTGAAACGGCTCGTTTCAGCACACATTTACAGAAAGGTGGAGAAATCAGAACAGGGGCAGAATGGATTCTTTTCATTTTCGGGGGGTTTGTAGACATGCCAGGTAAACATATTTCAGGTAGAGAACCATTAAAAAGTCCATTTTGCATGATATGTCACCTTTAAATAAGAAACATCCAGTCCCAATAACCTACATTCTGTGATCTTTCAAAGCCAGCATGATGCAGAGATGAGACTCAATCCTGAGGATCAGGGATGCTGCTTTCAAGGCCTTGGAAGCGCTTTCTCTATTTGGGATTTGGGAGCCTTTTTCCTGAATTACAGCCAAAATAGAATTTAAACGATTTACTGTTCAATGTGTTTATTTTTTAATTCTCAGAATGATGTTTGGAAACTCTTTTCCTTCAGGGCTGAGGGGAGAACTCTTTGGCACAGAACATAAATCTACTTTTTTTGCACCTAACTGTACAATTTCCACTCTTATACAGATAATACTTTAGAGACAGATATATCAAAGCAGCTTAAGTTACATGAATTTTTCATCAGGTTAAATAACATTTGGGGCCTGTAAGTTCTCATTCAGCTCCACAGGCTCAGTCCTCAGCGGGGGGGTAACGCTGGAGAGAAACAAATCAGCTACTGCAAAGTATTTCTTCACGTTTCCAAGGATGATATCGCTTTTAAAAATCCTAAATCTGCATTGACTTCCAGCAAAACTGACCTCATCGCCGTGCAGATTCTGTGTTTTGTAAAGGTTTTAAAAAATCCCAAATGGAGATGACTCCTGACTCCTGACTCCTCGTAAAGCTTCAGCGCTCTGCTGGATTTATGACCACACATCAAGCAAATTACTTCCACCCAGTACTTCAGGAGACCTTTTAATGCCTTAGGATTCAGTAGAAGGGTAAATGAAGTTGGGGGCGATTGGGTCAGAGATCAGTGGGTGGTATATGTCATCACTGTGTGGTATTAACCTTGAACTTGTATAATGTCAGCTTTTCAAAAGAAGACCTTCATGTTCAGTGTGATTCAGTTCTTGGTTTATCCAGCATGCTCAGAAGATTTGATTGGCAGAAGATGAAATCCAACAATCACAACCCCTATAATCAACAGACTTGAAAGGGGGTCCAGTGAACGCTAACTATCAGTCGGTACGACAGCAGATCATCTTCTCTGTAAATGTGCCATCGGATAATGGAATCATGTCTCTTTGTTTCTGCCACTGCAACCTAGAAATCACTTCAATCCTTCAAAGCCTTCAAAACACTGACAACGCATAAAGCTTTTCAATACCCAGGCTGTTAAAGAGACTGCCTTGATACCTGTAAATCTCAGCGACGTAGGCAGGTTTCACTTTAATTTGTTTCCTGGGGACTAATAAGAGATGAGTCTGAAATGAGCTCTGGCCTGAGTGAGGACTTCTACTACACGTTGTAGGAGCCTGGCATACGATAATAGAGCGCGTGTCCTCCGGGCAGTGGTGCACAAGAGTATACAGTGCATTCAGAGGAAAAAAAAGAAGAGTTGTTTCATGCCTTAGCTTTATGTGAACCGTAATTACTGCCTGAGGTTGTGTTTGCTTCGCCACTGCTGACACAGGGTTTTCATGTGGGAACTGGCAAAGATGAAAGGATCTGCGCTGTCAATAAAAAGATGGATTCTTGTGCGAGGAGTCATGCCGTAAATGTTTAATATTTGTTTTCATGTTCTGTCAAGATGCTGTGGCTTTGACTTCCGCAGTCTTCAACACGGCTGGTGGAATCTAAGGCCGATGCTGCATTCGTGTGCACCTTGGATGATCCCAATTTTCAGTTGAGGAGTCTTTCTTCTGACAGTTTTGTGTTGTTCCTCATCTTTAAGTCATGATGCGGAAACAACACGGACACTTTCAATAAACTGTGTAGCTTTGATTGAAGAGCAGGACTAGACTGAAGACTTAGTTTTAATAGAAATGATACTAAATGAGGTCAAAGCAGCTAACAGCTACAGACAAATACAAGATCATATGTGAGAATGAGGCTAAAATATAGATTCTCTTTGAGTCTATTATTTAAGTTTTTCACCAAATAACCAGCATTCACTCTTGTCCACCATGTTTCTATGCAGTTTGAAGTAAAGTTTATTATCTTCAGATGCCAAGTTGTTGTTAAGAAGGATTTTCCCCCAGTTTTCTTGACACCAGTGCTTTAAAACTGTACAACCAGGATGCAAACAAGCCCAGATGTGCAGGTGGCACCTTGTAATGTGGCATGATTTGTCAGTGTTTTGATCTAGACTATAGAAGTAAAATGGTATGTAGACTGTGTCTGGTTAAACTGGTTGAACGTTACATAGGCAGAACAGGCATGTGGGGGTGCTAGCTCTGCTAACTTTAAGGCTGATTTATACTTCTGCGTCTCCCCTACGCAGCAGGGGCTGACGCAGACATGAGCCCCACATACTTGTGCGTCGGTGTGTCCGTGTCGCGCAGCAATTCTCCGCCGAAACGCCTGAGGGCAGTGCGGTCTCTCTGATAGCCGGCCGCCTGCTTCCGGTCCCGCTACGATCTCTGTTTACTTTTCCACAGAGATTCAGAGCGTGTTCTGTTAATCTACAGCTGATACATGTTGCTGTTTATCATACAGACATGATTACATGAAGAATAGAGAGGAGGAGATGAAATACACGGCCGATGTGCGGCCGATGTCCGGGATCCCGGAAGTGTTGTAAATGCGGGAAAGACAAAGCCGCCGAGCGGACCAATCACAGAGCTTGCGGTCCGTGTCGGCTCTACGGGGAGTTACATTTTGGAGGAGGTGCACGTCAGCTACGTGCGTAGGCCTCGGCGTAGGTACGGGAGCTACGCGGACACACGCCGTAGGGTACGCCGTTGATTCAACGCAGAAGTATAGATCAGCCTTAAATCAGCAAACATGTAAAAGGGACCGTTTTGTCCAGAGGGGGCGCCAAAGCCAACACAAACAGAGACCTCCTCACAGGAGCTTTAAGACAGACTTGGAACACTTTGAAACTATCTTCAGCTTATGAAACTGTGCTCAACGCAGAAGTATAAATCAGCCTTAAATCACACTCAGAAAACCGATTTATTTGTTTACCATGTGGGCTCAATTTTGACTGTTTTTTTAAAATAGTTTATTTATTTATTTGTTTATTTATCTTTTTTATTTATTTCTCTATTTATTTAATCATTTATTTATTATTAATATTTATGTATTTAATTATTTAATCAGATATGTATTTATTTTTATATTTATTTATTTTATGATTAATTTATCTATTTATTAATTTATGTATGTATTTCTTTTTTACCTTTAGATTAGTGGGTAAATCAATATTTTTTTTAAATGACCTGTAAAATTAGTCGCTGCAGGAAGTTCCCTTTTGAATAACACATTCTTGAACTGAGCGGCAACCTCAGCTGTTAAAAATGAAAACTGCAGTTCCACAAGTGTCTGTGAAGGTTCTCAGTCATTCAGGTCCAGTCCAGTTGCCTTATGGATCAAGCGTTGGTGCAGTTCCACAAGTATCCACTTGAAGCTGGCTGCAAAAGCCAAATAGACCTCATGAACACCTCTGTTACAGTGCCCATTTTTCAGCAGAATAAAAGTCTTCAAGAACACTTTTCTCTATTGGTACTCACTGTGCAGGGCTGAATTGTTCGTAACACATTCATTAAAGGATAATAAGGCTACAAGCTGTGCAAAATAAGATATAATCAGGGGTGTGTCTGACTTGACTGACAGGTGGGTACATTAGCCAGGCCTCAAGTAAGGGCCTATCCCTTTATAACCAGCTGGACTACTGCAATGCTCTCCTTTCTGGTCTTCCAAAGAACACAATTAACAAACTGCAGTTAATACAAAATGCAGCAGCTAGAGTTTTAACGAGGACCAGAAGGAGAGCACACATTACGCCTATTTTAAAATCTTTACATTGGCTGCCTGTTGCTTTTGGTATTGATTTTAAAATTATTTTACTAGTTTTTAAGGCGCTGCATGGCCTTGCACCAGACTACATCTCAGAGATGCTTTTAGTATATAAACCAGGTAGGTCTCTCAGATCCTCCGGCTCCTCTCTTTTAGCTGTTCCTAAGAGCAGAACTAAAACATTTGGTGACGCTGCTTTCAGCCACTACGCTCCCAAACTATGGAACAGCCTGCCGGAGGATCTGAGAGGAGCTGATGGAGATATTGAGACTTTTAAACGTAAACTTAAAACGTATTTATTCAGTCTGGCTTTTATGTAGGGTTTAACAATTTTATTACCTACCTTTTAATATAATATTGATTTAAATGTTGCTTTCTTATCTTAGTAATTTTAACTGTTATCTTATTCTATTTTTATGTATTTATTCATTCATTTATTTAATTTTATTTATCTACTCAGTTTTATTGATATTTTTCAGCCTTAGTTTTATTTTTCAACTCTTATCCTTACTTTTAAATCTATTTATTTTAACTATTTTTATTTCTTAATTTTGATGCTTTAACTTATTTTAATTACACATATTTTATTTTGGTGTGCATTGGTCTCTATTTTACTTTATTTTTATGTTGTTCTTATTTTTAATTTGTATTTTTATTAGTTTTATTATTATCATTATTATTATCTTCCACTAAAATGTCTTAGCATTGTTTCATTTCTGCTTCTTTCTTGTTTTCAATCGCTGTAAAGCACTTTGGGTTGCATTTTATTTGTATGAAAGGTGCTATATAAATAAAGCTTGATTGATTGATTGATTGATATCCATCATCCGACTTCTAGACTCTGCGTCAGAAGCCAAAGAATGATGTCACTGAGACCATCTCATGCTTTATGCAGTCTGTGTCTTCAATTCAACTTTCCAACACCACTGCAAAGTTCTGCCACATGCAAACAGTTTGACTTGAATCTGAACAAACATCTGTTTGAGCCACTGAACTGTTTCCTTGCTGTCACTCCTGCAGCAGATTTCAGGGCTTTAGAAAGCTTCATTTAACATGAACACAGATGAAGTTGTTCCACAGCTTCGCCTTCATAAAGAATGCATGTACTTCATATGAGAGCCTGAATTTACAGCAGCAGCACTCTATACAGGGATGAAATGTTAAAAGTATATCTTGGTAATATAAATGTACCAGTGTTAATGAGAAATACCGGTGTTCTAATTACATTCCTGTGAACACGCTGCAGAGTGAGTGTGTGTGGAATGAGAAATCGTCCCCAGCGTTTCATTTCAGCTATTACCTCCATGTTAGCTCTGCTTAATATCCCCAAGGTCATAACATTTGATGGATCATAATGTCAGGGGCTGGTCATAAACCTCCAGCGAGCTCCCCCCCCTCCTCCCTGGCAGCTCCAGTCTGCTCACATAACGCCTTAATTGACGGGGAAAGAGGCAGACGGCACGCTCGGGCCAAGCCAATCGATTGTGACAAACAAATTAGAGACGAGTTTGAATGATTAAGTTATGTATTGATTTTGATTTAAACATTAACGGCTCATGTACTCGGCGGGATTAGATGGAGGGTTGAAATGTAATCGATGCCTCCTCGTACATATCAATGGGATTTAGAAAGTGGAGAGTTGGGTCAATGGGTTAATAAGAGGCCGCCCGGACCAAATAACTGCTTTTGTATTGTAGTTAATGGGTGATGGATTTCATGCACTAAGCTGGATTACATGGAGTATGATCACAAACATTTCAAAGTGGGTCAAAGTGGGTTATCTTTATCAGCCGGGGTTCAATGCCGTCAGCTTCCTTTCTGCTACATGTGAGGCGTTTCTATCATGGCCGCCCTCAGAGGGAGAATGATCCTGAAGAGGGAATCAAAGAGGATTTTACTAACTTTACAAAATGACTATAAAATATCTGCAAGCGGCTGATAGGGCCATTGATCAAAACTAATGACTCAATTACTCGTTGCTCTGGGGTGTTCTGCTTTTTAAGCTCACTTCCTGGCCTGCTCTCCTTTTTGAAGCCACACACGTGTTCAGGAATACACGAGAGCTGCTGCAGGACTGATACAGGTTTACTCTCAACGGACAGTATCAAACAGATCTTTGGTTTCTGAAGAGGCTTAATGATGCCCGAAGACAACGGCTGCCACATTGGAAATGATGATGCCAGCTAACTTTCAGCAACTTGACAAAGGGGACTCGGACTGGAGTTTGGTGCTCAGACTCCCTCTGAGGACAGATACAGTCTTTGGTGGTCCAGATGTTAGAGAGAGAGAGAGAGAGAGAGAGAGAGAGAGAGAGAGAGAGAGAGAGAGAGAGAGAGAGAGAGAGAGAGAGAGGAAGAGCATCTGATAAATGTGCAGAACTTTGTAGAAAATGTTGCTGTTCTCTCGTCTTGTAGGCAGCATGTCATAAAACTTTGAGGGTTTTAAAACTTCTCTCTTGTTACTTTATTTTACTTTGCAACATAAGAGTCAGAGACTATGACCTTCATGCTTTTATCTCCTCCAGTTTGGACTACTGTAACTCACTGTACATGTGTTCAAACAGTCATAGTTTGCACAAGAGAGAGACTGCATCACTCGTGTTTTAGCTTCCCTCCATTGGCTCCTGATACATTTTAGAACTGATTTTAAGATTTGATTCTTGACTTTTAAAGACGCTCTGGACTTGCACCCCAGTACATCTCTGATCTCCTCACCCCATACGTGCCCGGTTGTACCCTGAAGTCCTCAGACATGGTGACCTAGCTCCAACTCTCTGGAACAACTTCCTTATCCTCTTTTAAATTCATTTTAAAGACACATTTTTTTAGCAGTGTGCTTTTACAGGAGATGTCAGCTGAGGTTTTTATTCTTTTTTAGGCAGTATCACTGGCAGGATTTTATAATTTTATTTTATATTTTAATATTTTAATATTTTAGTTTTTCAATATTTTATGTTTCCGTTTTTTTTTGTCTTTTATTTTTTGTTGTTTTTATTCTTCCAACAATGTTTTATATCCTTTTATTTGTCTTTTTCACATTTCTCTTTTATTAGGGAACAAGCACTGACATGGATTGGTGTCAAGCCCTATTGAAACCCTAAGAAATATTCTTCTTTCTTTCTTTCTTTCTTTCTTTCTTTCTCTCTTTCTTTCTTTCTTTCTGTCTTTCTCTCTTTCTTTCTTTCTTTCTTTCTTTCTTTCTTTCACTCTTCTGTCTCTCTTTCTCTCTTTCTTCTTTCTTTCTTTCTCTCTTTCTTCTTTCTCTGTTTCTCTCTTTCTTTCTTTCTTTCTCTCTTTCTTTCTTTATTTCTTTCTATGTTTCTTTCTTTCTCCCTTTCCTTCTTTCTTTCTTTCTTTCTTTCTTTCTTTCTCTCTTTCTTTCTTTCTTTCTTTCTTTCTTTCTGTCTTTCTTTCTTTCTCTCTTTCTTTCTATCTTTCTTTCTTTCATTCTTTCTCTCTGTCTTTCTCTCTTTCTTTCTTTCTCTCTTTCTTTCTTTCTTTCTTTCTCTCTTTCTTTCTTTCTTTCTCTCTTTCTTTCTCTCTTTCTTTCTCTCTTTCTTTCTCTCTTTCTTTTTTATCTCTTTCTTTCTTTCTTTCCATCTTTCTTTCTTCTTTCTTTCTTTCTTTCTCTCTCTCTTTTTTATTTCTTTCTCCCTTTCTTTCTTTCTTTCTTTCTTTCTCTCTTTCTTTCTTTCTTTCTCTCTTTCTTTCTTTCTTTCTTTCTTTCTTTCTCTCTGTCTTTCTTTCTTTCTCTCTTTCTTTCTCTCTTTCTTTCTTACTCTCTTTTTTTCTTTCTTTCTTTCTCTCTTTTTTTTCTTTCTCTCTTTCTTTTTTTCTTTCTCTCTGTCTTTCTCTCTTTCTTTCTCTCTTTCTTTCTTTCTTTCTCTCTTTCTTTCTTTCTCTCTTTCTTTCTTTCTTTCTTTCTTTCTTTCTCTCTTTCTTTCTTTCTTTCTTTCTTTCTCTCTTTCTCTCTTTCTTTCTTTCTTCTCCCACTTGTTGCCTTAGTTTCTTTCTTATTTGTAAAGCACTTTGGAACCCTGTTTTCAAAAGTTCTATAAAAATAAAGATGATAACAAGAACAGAAATCAGAAAACAAGGAACAAAATGTGTTATCTTAAATCTAAAAATTAAAGATCATCCAAATTAGATGCAGGGTCTCCTTAACTGACCCGATCTGATCACATTGTTGATGATAATCCGAAATAAGCACCAGTATAATCATTGCTTATCTGGATGTCTGTGCAGAAATCTGTAAAGTTTTTCCTCTCACTCAATTCCTGCACAGAGAAAACAGAATGACCTAGATGCCATTTGATGTCAAGTTTGTGCCACCAAAATCAAAAAGATCAGCAGCACAACACTTTGCTGTTAATCCTAAGAGAATAAGAGGAAGCAGAAAGCTGAACTTCAACTTCTGTCCAAGAAAGAGAGTAAACAGGCCGGACTGCTGAGGAGGGAGGAGGAGGAGGAGGAGGAGGATGTGCAAGTGAATCCACTGTGTGCATGCACAGCGTCTCTGAGGCTCTGATGATGATGAAGGATAAATAACTTTCTGCATCTTTTTAGGGAAACAGTACTGGATGTGTTGAACTGAGCCGTGCTCAGATTGAGTGACTAGAGGCTTTGCTTTTTAATATTTAAAGAAAAATGACTTCACTGACTTAATGAGACGCATAAGTTCAATAAAGTTCTGCTTCCTTACAAAGAAAACTAACATCCTCTGAGGGGCCAACAAACTGTAGAGTAAGGCCGTTGTCTAGACTTGTTTTCCATATCCACCCTGTCAATATGCATATGTAATGTACTTTACTGACTTTTTAGATTTAACTCCTGAGGCGAAACAATGTCAAGCACTTTACTTCCTGCTGATTTTACAGTCAAGTCTAAACCAGCAGTGGAGTTTAACATGCCAAGGGCGATGTTTAACTCAGGGCGCCTGAGGGTGAGGAGGAATATGTGTCGATTAAAATCCATCAGTACTTCTGTGAATCCAGACTCAGTGCTACTGTACTTATTAGTATTTGTAGGAGAAGTTTCACCTTTTTTTTTCAAGATTCTCAGTTACTTTCATCAACATCTTCAAAGGCTAACAGCTGTTTTCGACCTTCGCTGTCAGGCTGTTCAGCCCCCTGCGTGAATGTGGACCTCCACACATAGAGAGGTCACAATTACCGCCGTGCTGTAACACAGACACTCACACCGAGGGGTAATTTACTGTTTCCTCTGCTGCTGACCTAAATGTCTTTGAGAAGTGGGAGGAAAGTGGATCACGAGGAGAGGAGAGCAGAAAGAGACGAGGGGAACGTGCAGACCGGACAAAGAGAGGCTCAAACTGAAGGACTGAATCCAGCAACAGAAGAAGAAGAAGACTAGCTTATCAATCAATCAATCAATCTTTATTTGTGTAGCGCCAAATCACAACAAACGTTATCTCAAGATGCTTTTACAAACACAGGAAGACAAGACCACTCTATGTCAAATTATGAACAGAGACCCAACACCAAGGCAGTCTAAGACTCAGTCTGACCCCACCTTAATCCACCATGAGCATTGCACCTCCTAGTATTTAGCTAGTTACAGTGGTGAGGAAAAACTTCCTTTTAACAGGCAGAAACCTCGAGAAGAACCAGACTCATGTTAGACAGCCATCTGCCTCGGCCTCGTTGGGTCCAGCACGTCCGTATCAGCTGGAGTCTGGAAAGTCCACAGTAGGAGGAACCTACCAGACAAGGGAGCTCAGAGACTCCAGAAAGGTCTATGGTTAGTAACTTTCAATGTGACAGGAAGAGTTAAAGTAAGTGATGAGGGGTTTGGGGGGAAAAGGGGTGAGATAGGATCCCAGTGTGTCAGCGCGTCAGTTCCCCCGGCAGTCTAAGACTCAGTCTGACCCCACCTTAATCCACCATGAGCATTGCACCTCCTAGTATTTAGCTAGTTACAGTGGTGAGGAAAAACTTCCTTTTAACAGGCAGAAACCTCCAGCAGAACCAGACTCATGTTAGACAGCCATCTGCCTCGACCAAGTTGGGTCCGGCACGTCTGTATCAGCTGGAGTCTGGAAAGTCCACAGTAGGAGGAACCTACGAGACAAGGGAGCTCAGGGACTCCAGAAAGGTCTGTGGTTAGTAACTTTCAGTGTGACAGGAAGAGTTAAAGTAAGTGATTATGGGTTTGGGGGGGAAAGGGGGTGAGATAGGATCCCAGTGCATCAGCGCGTCAGTTCACCAGGCAGTCTAAGCCTATGGCAGCATAACTAAGACCTGGTCCAAGCCTGATCCAGCTCTAACTATAAGCTTTATCAAAAAGGAAAGTTTGAAGCCGACTCTTAAAAGTGGAGAGGGTGTCTGCCTCCTGGACCCTGACTGGTAGATGATTCCAAAGAAGAGGTGCCTGATAACTGAAGGCTCTACCTCCCATACTACTTTTAGACACTGTAGGTACGATGAGCAGCCCTGCATGTTGGGAGCGTAGAGTTCTAGAGGGGTAATAGGGCACTATGAGCTCTTTCAGACACGAAGGTGCCTGAGCATTAAGAGCTTTGTAGGTCAGAAGAAGGATTTTATGGGGAGCCAGTGTGGAGAAGCTAACACTGGAGAGATGTGCTCTCTTTTCTTAGTTCTAGTCAGTACTCAAGCTGCAGCGTTTTGAACCAGCTGAAGAGTCTTTAGAGACTTATTAGGACAGGATTTTAGAAATATTGTGCAAGTGAAAAAAAAAGGCTGACCTTGAAAACTGCTGAATGTGGGAACTATGAAGTGAACTACACCTAACATACCATACAAAGAAGATGTCACCGCCATGACCTCACCAGTTGGTTTGTGAACCCTCTGTTTGGAAGCTTTAGGATTGGTGTGAATACAACATTTGTCAGCAGTTGTAAAGTTCAATTTCTTGATAGATTGAGGTGAATTAGCAATGTTGTTTTGATGTTGCACGACGACTTTAAATGAGCACCTTTAGGGGAGAGTGGGGTAAGATGAGCCAGTGGGTAAGTTGACCCACCCCTTGTTTCTAGGCAACTGTGTACATTTGTTGTCATGTGACCATAAATTCAGGAAGCACCCATCATTTGTGCCTGGCACTGTTCAAGAGAAGCACATGGGACAATTGGTTGGTATTTTTTTTCACAAAAAACATGTTTTTACTAGTCGAAGTAAATTTTCTGCATGTCAGCTATAATGAATATTATTTCAAAGCAAATGTATATAGGTCTAAAAATGCATATTATGCATGTTGGTGATTTGCTAACGTATAAAACCAAGTGAAGCATTTAGCTAAAGATTAGCCCAAATGGCTTAGCTAGGCTGTTTTTTCCAAAATGGCGTCTATGGGGCAAAATGAGTCATATGCTGTGGGGTAAATTGAGCCACTGGTTCAATTTACCTCTCCACCATGCACTGAAGTTAAGTAAAGTCTCTGTAGCATAAAACTGTATTTCAGTGTAGAATGACACACCTGATTTGGTTTTAAACATTTTAGAAAAGCTATCATGCCAAGGAGCTACAAAAGAAAGACCAACTGGGGCTCAACACCCCTTGAAGAGATGGAGAGAGCAGCAGCTGATGTCAAGGGTGGAAAATCCATCAGATCAGTGGCTAAAGACAGAAATGTTGACAGGTCAACCCTAGCAGGTAGGGTGTGCATGAAATTACATGATTCTGAAAGTCTGCAAAGGCTAACTTATATCTTGATAGTATGAATTATATTGTTTTAGGTCGAGATGGCTCAGGTTTAAACTAAAAAAATCAGAAGGTCAATTTACCTCATGATGGCTCAACTTACCCACTGACTTGGATCAACTTACCCCTAACCTGGGGCAAGTTGAGCCACAGTTACACTTTTTTTTGGGAAGTCATATTTTCAGGGTTCTTTGTACTAGAAGCATTTGTACAATTGCAATTGATAGGAAACATCCTGAAATATATTATATGTTTTAAGTGTACTTCTGTCTATTTATTTCTAGCCTAGAGAGCAACATAAGTAAAAATTGGCTCATCTTACCCCACTCTCCCCTATATCAAAGTTGCTTGTCTTATTTACCCATCAAAGCTGATTTAACGGTTGATATATCACATGAAGGAAATGCTGACTCAGGGGTCAGATCTTCTCTCGGGCAGTAAGGAGGATTAACACTCCGGACAGAGTGAGTCCAGCCGAGTAATGAAGCCACTTCCTCTCCCGCAACAGACTCAAGGTCAGGCCAGAAGTAACCAGGAGATCTGAGATGAGCAGAGGGAAGAGGAGAAGTGTTGAGCTGTCGGTCCGTGGGAGGTGATGAGGAGTGACACGACATGCCAGCAGCAGCAGCAGCAGCAGCAGCCCGCGAGACGACTCAGTGCTGATGCAGGATTTAAATTCATCACACAGCGAAGTGGCTCTGTCAGGGACCGCAATGATGACTACGACACAGCCTGCGGGTCTGACAACTGCGACTGTGAAGTGGCAGAGCTTGTGGATGTGTGTGTGTACAGTAGCTAATGAGAGTGTGCACAAGTGAAGTGTCTGTGGGGGGAAAATATAGACATTTAAATGTGTATATTTATGTGTGTTGCAAAATAAAGCACAGTGCAGCACTTAAATACTGTACGGGGCTCATGTTCTGTTCTGTCTGCTGTGAATTTAATATGAGACATAAGATAACTCATGAAATATTACTGAGATCATCTTTCTTTTCCATCTTTCAGTTTTAGTACTTATTCTTTTCTCCTTCCTCCCTTATCCTTTCTTTTTCTCTGCATTACTTATTTTGTGTCCTTGCCTCCTTGCTCCCTTCCTTTTGCTCTCTTCCTTGCATACATTTAAGCTTTTATATACTTCTTACATTGTATAACAAGATGGATGGCACAACAAGTCTCCCAAAAGTGAAGTCAAAAGTGGTCTCCTTTATTCTGACTGGCTGCAGTATAGGACATAAACCCGGACCCCACCTTGTTGGAGTGATAGGATATGAGTCAAACTCAGATTGTATCAAACATGGACGTAGTCTTCGTGATGTCACCCTTCGAGTTCTGGCCTATTGGAAGCTATCCCCGTCTCAGAAATGCTGACTCAGTCTAACTTTCTGTCATGCATAGGCTAACACGGGACTTCCACCAGATCCGTGTCCAGTCTGTCTCCGATCTGCCACGGTCCAGCCCCGTGCTCTCTCGACCTTCAACACTCACTGCTTGCATTTTCAGAACAGAGCACAGAGCAAGACCACCGGACAGCTGGAGTCATGTGACCGAGGTTTCCCCTCGGCAATTACTGAATCAAGGATTCTCCTCCTCCTCCTCTCCTCATCCATGTTGTCTTTCTGGTCCTCTGAAAACCTCTGACCTGTTGACCCAAGGCCTGGCTCCGCTCATCATGACTTTGGTTTGTTGTTGTAGTTAAGTGAAATACGATCTGGTGATAACACAGAGTGTTTTATTCTGAAAATGAATCAGGATGTTTTCATTTTGTTTTGGTGAAACCTGACTTCCTGTCCCGCTCCATCTAAATCTGTTGAGATTGATGCGTCGTGCTCCGGCATCAGGCAACAATAGAAATCTTGCGTATCTTATCCAGAGGCCTCTGACCTGCCAGATCAGAGATCCAGCTGGAATGCAACAGAGTGGATCCAGTGGAAGTTAACACATTGACTAGAATAGAAACCTATCAGATTCGTTGCTGTGACGGATCAGAGACGGACACGGATCTGGTGGAATTTGGCCATAAGGCTGTTTTTGAAACCGCCATATGTACTGCATACTACATTTGTAGGGAGTATTATGGAGTATGACTGTTCTGTTGGATCTGTTTTGCAGGATGCTGGGTCAGGTGTCGCTGGATTATGGGTTTCAGAATGTGGAGGTAAACAACGGCCAAGCTGATAGCGAAGCTGCTTCTTTAGCATCACTTATGATTTAAAAAGTTAAGAAGTGGTTCATATGGAATTTAATCATTTTCACAGCACCTAAAAACAAAGTGCCCCTTGTCATATATGAAAAAAGAAGAGGGGAAGAGGATTAGAGGAGGAACATCACAAACACAAGAGTCATTGAACTATCAATAACTGTGAACGCCTGCTTCAAATTGGCTCAATAATCTGCTGTGCTGTAGATACTATGGACCTGGAGGTTCTTTCAAAATACATCAGCAGCACATTATGTTGTTGCCAGTTTTTGTGGTATTTTGGCTTCATTTTCCCCAGCAAGAGGAGCTGGAGGCGCGTCATCCATGTATATATTGAGTCACTGTGTCAGACTGATAGCTCAGTTCCATAATGTACTTCATTTCCAGCGCTATAAAACTTAATCACTTGGAGGATAACACCATTAGGGACTTGATGACTGAACATTTTTGCAGCTCAGTGTTAATTTAACCAATGTTGTAGTGTTGCTCCAGATCTCATTCCCCCCATGGTCATGAAAAGTACACGGCCTCTTTCCTTTGCTGCAAACTTCAACCTGCATAATTCAGGAATAACATATGAGTGTTACTCTTCCAGGGCTAGTGTTTTATTTTTTTACACAGGAAGTATTAGTGAAACAAAATCTGCTGTTTCAGCTGTAGGAGTAAGGAAGCTTAACCACACCTTCATCTCATTTTACACTGAGAATATCAGCTCTCCATTGTCTGCAGTTCATCCAGATTGCTGCAAGTAAAAATTCCACACCAGGTCTGAGAGACAGCCTCACATTATTCATGCACTCAGATACCTCTCACTGACTCCCTGTTCCATATAGATCCAGTTTAAAATTCTCACCTTTACTTATTGAGCTCTGCACTCGGACTCCTGCCCTCGTCAACCCGCCTCCTCAGGTCAAACAAGTTAAATCTGCTGTCTGTCCCACACACACACGCCCTCCCACCCGCAGTGATTGAGCTTTAGAGGTCATATAACCTTTGCTATTGAATGCTCTGCCCACAGCCTAACAGTCTGCTGACTGAGGATTCATTCAAAATCTGTTTAAAGTAAACCTATAGACATTTAGGTAACTTCCTCTCTACACGGATTCAATGCATTTTTGATGTTATGTTTGTGTGGCCTGTGACCTGAGGTTTGTGCTTTGATATCATGGTTTGAGTTCTCGCTCGGTTATTTTCTGCTGTATTTATTGATGTTGGAGAACTTTCTTTAACATCGCTTGTGACTCATGCAGAGGAAACTTCAAATCAGACGATAAAGAAGGTTGTCTGGACTTTTCTGTTGTTGGGCGAACTGATTAAACAATTACAACCTCAGTCCCAAGAAATCTGGGATGCTGTGCACAATGCTGTGTTTTTCAAAGACAGATTTTGATGGTTTGAAAATGATCTAAAGCCTATATTTAAAGGTGACATATCACGCTTTTTTCATCAATATATATTGGTCTAAGAGGTCCCCAAAACATGTCTTTAAAGTTTATGCTCAAAAAACACTTTGAAATCAGATTTTGGTCTGCCTGAAAAGCCCTCTTCTTCAGTCCTCCTCAGAACAGTCTGTTTTCTCTCTGACCACGCCCCCTCAGGAAGTGGATGTGCCTCGGCTGTCCAGCACGTTGATCTAATGTTTACATGTTGGCTGAATATACACGGCTGCTCACAGATCACGTTACTTCAACCCTCTGAATCTGATCCTGACGGAGAGGCGCCTGCAGCAGGACCTTTCTGAACCATTGGTCACAGATTTAGTGTTTCTTGTTGTTTTATTTGTCAGTATGTCGACGTGTGTCTTGGTACACAGCTACGAACATGTAGCTATGTGGCTATGCTAACTAGCGCTAGCACTTATCCATGATAAATAAAAATCATCCACAAGATCTTCAAATCTGCAGACGTGGGGAGTAAAACCGACCTCTACCAGAAAGGCAGCGGGACCTTTCTGAAGGATTGGTCACAGATTTAGTGTTTCTTGTTGTTTTATTTGTTAGTATGTCGACGTATGTCTTGGTACACAGCTGCAGCTACGATATGTAGCTATGCTAATTAGCGCTAGCACTTATCCATGATAAATAAAAATCATCCACTAGATCTTCAAATCTGCAGACGTGGGGAGTAAAACCGACCTTTGTGTTTATTAAGACAGCCTACAACTAGCATGCCTCCCTCCTAAGCTCCTTGTTAGCACACATGTGTGCAGGGAATGAAAAACGGAGGAGGGGTTGAGTTGTATTTTATACAGTCTATGGGCTGAACAAGCTCCGAGCTCTGACTCCGTGACAGACCGGATATTGTTGTTACGTAACAAAAACACTGAAGTATGAAACGGCTGGTTTCAGCACACATTTACAGAAAGGTGGAGAAATCAGAACAGGGGCAGAATGGATTATTTTCATTCTCGGGGGGTTTGTAGACAGGGACACATATTTCAGGTAGAGAACCATTAAAAAGTCCATTTTGCATGATATGTCACCTTTAAAGCTAATTTACATCTGCAGTCCCTTGGCAGGTCACAATTAAAACATCACATTGTGGAAATAACTGGAAATAGTTCAAATACAACATTAAATAAATTGAAACTGAATTTTTTTTTTATTGTTTTATGAAAAATAGATGCTCGTTTTAAATTTGATGCCACCAACATACTTCTAAAAGTTCGGACAGGGACAACAGAATTATGAAAATGTTGTGTAATGCTACAAAAATCAACACCAGGAGGAACGTCTCTCAAGCAATGAGATTAGTTTGCATCAAGTTAGCAGCATGACTGGGTATAAGACGGACACTCAAGAGAGGCTGAGTCTCTCAGATGGAAAGATGGGAAGAGGTTCACCACTGTGTGAGAGACCGCGTGAGCAAATAGTTCAGAATAATATTAATGAGCATAAAATTGCAAAGAGAGAAGTCGCTTTTTTCATCTCTACAGTAAGTTATATCATGCAAAGATTCAGAAAATCTTAAAAGGGACAACTCTGAAGCTAATACTTGATGGCCATGATCTTCCTCAGGATGCACTGCATTAAAAACAGACATGACTCTGTAGTGGAACTCACTGCATGAGCTCAAAATCACATCCAGAATAACCATTGTCTGTGAACACAAATGCAGCTTGAAACTGCACCATGCTTGGGGCGCTGGTGGCCTAGTGGTCCAAGCGCCCCACATACAGAGGCTATAGTCCTTGACGCAGAGGTCGCCAGTTTGACTCCAAGCCACAACCATTTCCTGCATGTCGTCCCCCGCTCTCTACTCCCCACAATTCCTGTCTCTCTACAGCTGCCCTATCAAAAATGCCCAAACATATAACTTAAAAAAACAAAAAAACTGCACCATGCAAAGATCAACGAATGCTTGCAACTTGGATGGAGTGAGGCGAAGGTGAAAACTGTCCTGTAGTATTTTTTTTTGGAAGTCATGGATGCAGCATTCCCTCCTCTGTAAAGAAAAGGAATCATCAACCCTGTTATCAAGGCACAGTTCAAAGCCAGCATCCAGCCACGGCATCGATAGCCTACACATCTCAGAAGGCGCCATTAATGCTGAACTATATACAGGATTTGGAGCAACATGCTGCCATCCAGATGAGGCCTTTATCAGGGAAGAGCTTGCATCCTCAGAAAGACAAAGCCGAACCCCATTCTGCATGTTTTACAACAGCATGGCTCTGTAGTAGAAGAGTCCCATTGGTAAACTGGACTTCCTAACTTCTCACTTATTGAACACATTTGCATTGTGCAAAAAATTATACATAAAAATAACATCATGAAACAAAAAAAATATGACAAAGGCAACCCCCAACTCTTGTCCCAACTTTTATGGAATTAGGATTGATTATTGCTTCAGAACAGCTTCCAGTGTTTTCTTACATTTACTACCTTTCACTTTTATAAGGAAGTTAAAAAGTAACAAGTTCTTTTACTTACAAAAAGTAAAAGTTTGACTTGTACTTGGGTGCATTTTGGTGCGTAGGCGTGCGCATCAATGTGAGCCTTTTTTTTTTCTCCATGAGTGTGTCCCTTTCTGTATCCTCGTGTCTCCAAGTGTGTGGGTGTTTGTGTTAAATCACATGTGTGCATATTGCGTAGATATGCAGTGTATCTGCAGAGGAATCAAATCAGTGTAAACAGTCTGAGCCAGTGCACATGCAGATCCTTCCTCATGCTGTCATTTGGAGCGGTATTAAACTGGATGTAGATGAATTCACAGAGTTAGCTTCACCAGCTCATAACTTCAGGCAGCTTCTCTCGGCTCAAACAGGCCAATACTTCATAAGTGATGGCTGGTAGAGCCGGTGTAATGATGAGGAATAAGAAATACCCACAGGCATGTATCACCATAAACATCAACCAGGCTGAGTGGCTGTGATGAATTATCCTGCAGGTCAGGACCGACTTATCAGATCTTGATTTGGGGGGAGGACACGTCGTGTAAACAATGATGAATTGGCATAATGTGCCTTCATGCATTATCCTCACTTTCTGCCTAACCATTTACTTTTCCAAAATACTCAATCTTTTATTTTCTTTCAGAGTTTTCTGAGTGCACTCATTTGCAGCGAGCGCCTGCTTCGTATTCACACAGCCGCACACATGATGTAGCCTGTGGGCTGAGCACAATGACTACAGACACAACTGAGAGTTCAATTCTTTGCTCAAAGGCACATTGATGGGGGTTCTACACCGAGGACGAGGAGTTCTTATTCATTTCCCAGAAGCTGATTTTCTGAGCATGTCTGGGCTTTTTAAATCAGTTCATATTTTAACAGCATTACTCTCTCAACCCCGGACGTTAGAGGCCTGAAAGATCTCATTTATGCTCCTTTCATACGTGCAGTGTGCACCTGGGAATTTCCTCGGACTGTCCAGGGTGCATGTGTGAACATAAACTATTCAACCTGACTTTATGCCACCTTTTCTTTGGAGAGCCACCTGTAAAGTCTGGGCTAAGCTGAGTTAGCCCATTTATGACTGAGTCAGGGTGGTGGTGCTCATGTTGAACAGACTTCCTCAGCTTTATACTCTTTTCAGCTCGCCTCACTCATCTTTACTTTGTTTTCTTCTGTTGTGTTGCAGAAATGTTTGTATGCGTTCTATTGACAATGACACTAAATCAGCTAACATAACTGAAGACTCATCCGCCTGTTTGGCTCTCTGCAGATGGAAATCTGAAGCCTGACACATGCTCTTTTAATCCATCAGATAACACAGCAGCTCACACACTTCACTCCTAATGGCCCTGTCACACCTTGACAATGCAACGTCGCATAAGTCACAGGTACGTTTTGTATAAGTTAAGAGCACGCTGGTATACGTCTTAGTACTGCGAGTAAGTTGTAGGTAAGTTGCGATGGTTGACGCACGTTCACACACGTCAGAGCTGTGTGTCTGTGTGTGTGTGTGAGTGAGTGACGGCTGCAGCTCATACAGAATGCTGCTGCTCGAGTCCTAACAAGGAGCAAAACAGTAGACCACATCCCTCCAGTTCTTAGATCCCTACACTGGCTTCCTGTCTGTCAGAGAATAGACTTTAAAATCCTGCTGATGGTTTATAAAGCACTGAATGAACCTCTGAGGTCTTCAGGTACTGGTCTGCTTTCAGTCCCTAGAGTCAGAAGGAAACATGGTGAAGCAGCGTTTAGTCATTATGCACCACATATCTGGAACACACTCCCTGAAAGCTTCAGGTCTGCTCCAACTCTCACCTCTTTTAAATCAAAGACTAAGACCTTTTTATTCACCACTGCCTTCCTATCTTAGCTTATTCTAACTCACTTTAACCTCATTTTGTTCTTATCTAATTTTCTATATGTTCTAATGTCTCCAATGCTTTTAATGTTTTAATGTTAAGCACATTGAGTTGCACTTGTGTGTGAAATGCGCTATACAAATAAAGTTGCCTTGCCTTGTGAGAAGCCTTGGAGCCCTCGCTCAGTGGAGTAGAGCCTCTGAAACAGAAGCTGAAGCCAGCATGACGGAGTCTGGTGGTGTTCAACGATAAAGCTGCTGTTGTTGAATTCAATGAAGTTCCAAATGTGACTGTTTTTGAAAGCACTGCAGTCAATAAGAGTAACTTCCTGTAAAGAGCAGAGGCTGTGTTCCTGCTGGCTTCCCTCCTCTGACACTCTCCACGGCTCATGCTTTTCACAAGTGGACTATAGTTGTGCATAAGTTATGAATATGGTATGTATACGCCCAGAATTGAAAAAAACATCTGGGTATGTCAGCGTTTGAGAGGCATTTTGATATGTTGGGAAAACACTGGCTAATTCATCAAGGTGTGACAGAGCGATAAAACTCATACTGCTCCAAAGTCCGGCTCATGTGAGACAGAGAGAGGAGGCCAGAGAAGCTAGGTCTCTTTTAATTTGTTGCCTGCAGCCTGTTCTTAAATCAATAACTTCCTGGCATTTCAGTGTTGGGATATATTGAACTTCACTCCCTGAGACCCAAAGCTATGCACACAGTCCGCCGTGACGGTCCAGGAACAGACATTAGTGGGTCTTTACGCCACAAAGGTTGCAGAGAGTCACAGACTGTGCAAGACGGGGAGAAGCATTTGAATTGCAAAGGGGGGATGTAATTACAAATCCAAATGTTTCAGCATTCAAGCCAGTCCCAGTCAGTGTCACTGTCACTTCTTATTTAGAATTCCTGCTTCTTTGCAATTCAAATCCCTCTCCGCACATGATACCCAACACTTAGTATTCTTGGGTTGAAGTGATCATATTTTGTTGTGAAGAGGAAGAAAGAGACGATACTCTGCAGTTAAACAGGCGCCATATGGACACATCCATACATTTACACTGATGTTTGCACACATTCAAGATTAAAAGCACACATGCATATCACTCGGGTGGATGAGTAGGAGTAAATATTTGCAGGATGTAAAAGCAGGAGTTGGGACGTACAACACAGAGTCCACAGGATGCTCGTTACTGAATAAAACATGATTGATTTTGGAGCTTTAATGACATGAATTAGGTTTAGGGTTCTATTTAGGAGCAGATAATCATGCAGAATTAATCTTTTTCTGCATATTTTAATTGGGAGAACCACAGATTTAAACCCAGACATGATCATGCTGTAAAGAAACGACTCCTCAAGGCACGCTGATCTCCCCTGCTCCGGTATTTTATGGTAGAGAGAACTCTTGAAAACATTTCTGCATGTAGATGAAGAATTAATTTAAAGAAACCTTAATTGAACAATTAATCACCGGAGAAAATGAACAGAAAGTCTGAGTGTTTTTTAATCAAAACTTGGTTGATGACATCTCTGGCGGCTATCCAGCATCTGCTCAGCGGCAGATTATTTGTCAAACGAGAGGATGTAATCCTGTGTGACAGCATGTATTTGCACTTAACAGAGTGTCAACAAGATGTACGTCTATATAAAGGCAGGTTTAAACGGTATACTGAGGTATAGAGAGAGAGAGCAGAGTGCGCTCCTGTGTGTCTCTGAGTCCATCAGCGCTGACGCAAGTGTCTGGATCTGACTCTATAGAAAACGTGGTGCTTTTTTTCCAACACTTAGGTTCAATGTTCAAGCACATCAGTCACGGCTGCTGGTTTATTGACTGAAGCTCGGGCCCTGCATGTGCTTCAGGACTGCAGCTGCAGCAGGAGATCGTGGCCCACGGCGAGAGCCTGCAGGCCTCGCTGCTGGGAGGAAACGCTGATTAAGACGCTCAGCATATCCGTGGAGTTTGATGTATCTCTTACTCCTGCCTGCTGTGGGCAAAAAGTTGAAAAAAAAAGTTGTGTTGTACCTAACTTTCTGACAAGCCAAGATTGACTTCAAACCTCCTGATGTTTTCACTCTCAAGATTCACCTACCCTTGCAAAGCAAACGGACTAGGCATATTCTGAGGCTCTCATCAGGTGCATCCATCTTGCAAAGCTTCAAGTTGATAAGCTTGTTTCTGGCCTGAGGAACGGCCGGACCAATCAGCATCATTCATTTATTAGAATGACAAATAATCTCATTTTAACTGATCTTTGTTGGTGCAACCAAGTTTAAGAGACTCAATGCACCTTATGAAGTAAAATATCATCCTCGAGATACTTGTAGTTTATGAAACAGGAAGGCCTCTCAGATCCTCCGGCTCCTCTCTTTTAGCTGTTCCTCAGAGGAGAACCAAATATTTTGGTGATGCTGCTTTCAGCCACAACGCTCCAACATGCGTGAACAGCCTGCCAGAGGATCTGAGAGGAGCCAGGAATAATGAGACTTTTAAAAGTAGATTAAAGACCCATTTATTTAGTTTGGATTTAATGTGGGGGTTTTAACAACTGCATATAATTTATCATTTTAATGTCACTTTGTTTTTGTTTTTAGAATCTATCATTCTATTTATTTTTAACTCTTTAATTGTATCATTTAATTACTATTTTTTTTACTGCTTTTATTTATCTTAGACTTATTTTGTTTTTAAGTTATATTTTTGGGGCTTTTATACCTTTATTGATAGAGGAGAGGACAGTGGATAGTGTGGGAATCTGGGAGAGAGTGGGGGAATGACATGCGGGAAAGGAGCCACAGGCTGGATTTGAACACAGCCGCCCGCTACATGGGCACGCAACTTAACTTGTAGGCCAAGTCCGCGCCCTAGACTCATAGCTTTACCTTTTTTATTGTCTTAACTATTTAAGTTTTATCTTTTTTATTAACTTTTTTCCTAACTATTTCCCTTTGTTGTTAATTTCTATACATTTTACTGCAATAGATCTCCTTCTAAATCCATTCCTGCTTCATGTTTAGTCATAATATATTTAATTTTCATCATTTCAATCACTGTAAAGCACTTTAAGTTGCATTTGATTTGTATGAAAGATGCTCTATAAATAAATATTGATTGAAAAATAAATTCCATTTATTTATTTTTATTTGTATTGATTGTTTAAATCTTAGAAGTGTCTTTTTTTCTATTTTAATAATGATATTTTTATTTCTTGCAAAGTAAATCATTTGTTCTCAGTTTTTTTTTCACATTTTATTAAAATAAAATACAAAAAAGCAATATAAATTATAATTGAATTGGAATTAACAGTTTGAAAATTAATAAGTCAGAAATATAATAATAATAGCAATAATAAAAATACTAAATAAAGGGGATAAGAGCAAAAAAAAAGAAGACTCTTTTTCTAGCATGTCTAGCATGATGACTTAATGTCTGCCCATAGTCCTTATGGATGACCATGTTTCCTCCAGCTCATCAACCTATCTTCCCAGCAGGATGTGCACATGTCTGTCTGTCAGGTTAACTTAACTTTGAGGTCAAATCAAATGTATTTACTCTGATTTCACATGATGTAAGCATGCATGGCCCTAAAGCATAAAAATCTACATCCAAACATCTCCTACTAAATCCGTGCCCCAGCTCGACAACCCTCTCCTGAATTTGGATATATCACAGCTTTAATTCATGCTGTGCTCTTTAATAACTTCCCTGTTATTAAATATGTATACTCTTAGAATATGTTGGCACATTATTGCTTTTGAATTCTGCATGCACAAGTCTCTGTGTTTTATCCAGTGCCAGCTTCTGCTTTCTTTCTCTATTATTTTTGCAGTTAAACAGTCGCAGGAACTCTACCTGCTCATCCTCCCCCTGCAAACACAACAAGACCAATATTAATATTCACCACCAACTGTTTCCTTTATTTTTTCTTGTGTTGCTGCAAAGAAAATAAATGCCTTTAAGTCTCTGGCAGGAGTGTAACAGGAGAAGTTGTTTTGCTGGCAGACTATCTACGCGTTTTATCTCGGGTTTAGTCCTTCACGAGGAAAAAGCTCCTGCACGTCAAGGGCACTCGACACATTTCAGGATCGGCTTTATCAGGTCTTCATTCCGCGCAGATCCATCAACATGTTTCTAAGCAAACTGTTCTCATTGCTAATCTGAGCAGCCCAGAGGAATCCACGGGGATGTGACTGCTTGTTCAGTATGCACCTCGACAGTGATGCAGGGGTTTATAGAGGCTGAAAGATGTGGAAACAGCATGAACAGAAGGCCAGGTCAAGGGTGAGTGTTCTCTGTTGGGTTTTGCGTCTCTCATGGGGGTACAGTTTCACCTGCGGCGGTGAATAATGCAGTCCGGTTCCCTTGTTCTGCTAGAGGTCTGTCCATGGGGCAAGCCTTGAGATAGGGTCTGCAGGTATTTACATTCAAAGCACAGGCCGGGTTTCTGTGCATGAGCGGACGTGCTGCACAAGGATGGGAAAGACAAAGACACGCGGAGTGGAAAACGTCCCCGTGGCCTCTAAGTGTTGATACATTTCAACTGCGGCGTTTTTATCTTATGTTTAACCATCTGGAGGAAAAACACACAAATTGGCTTTTCAATTTCAAAGAGAAAAGGACAAAATGCCTTTGAAGCTGAGAAACAGTTTGAAGTTGTTTCCATCTGTGACATCTCTACAAACACAGATATATGAATTAATGCCCGGTTTTTCTGCTCTGTTGTTTATGTTATCATTAAGTTATCACTGAATTCTGGGTCACTCTACAAACATCCTGCTTTAACGATCAGTCAGGCACTTACAGTCGTTAGTTTGTGCCAGGATGTTCTCAGACAGATGGTGTACAGTACATTTTTGAGCTTGTGGAGAGAGTAGCTTCATTTTTGAATCCAGATCACTTTGTTGCAGAGCTGTTGATAAGAGTAGAGAAGGTTTGCTGTTAGCTAGCTTCCAAATTTTACATCAGATCAATGTTTTAATGAGCAAACCAAGTGACTACATGAAACTGTTGGTTGTTATGTCAGCAAGAATTCATTACAAGCTGCTGAAGTACGTTTTGACAAATTGTCAGGAAGCAGGAAAGTGAGAACTAGGATTAGCGACAGGTTAGCAAGATGTCACTTGATCACAGACATTGGTGGCACCATGCTCTCTCTCTCTCTCTCTCTCTGTTGGTATATAAGTGCGACACCTGAAGTACAATGCTGTAGAAGGTGTGTTTGTATTCTGGCATAGGTTTGAGCTCCTCATCTCTATGGATTACCGTAGTCCAACCCCCTAAACTACCCTGGTGCTTCCATTGATCATGGACCAACACGCTCCATTTCGATATCCGTCCATCCATTATCTTGACCGCTTATCCCGTTAGGGGTCACGGGGGGCTGGAGCCTATCCCAGCTGGCTTCGGGCGGAAGGCAGGGTACACCCTGGACAGGTCGCCAACCTATCACAGGGCAAACACAGAGAGACAGACAACCATTCATGCGCACACTCACACCTACGGGCAATTTAGAGTGATCAATCAACCTGAGCATGTTTTTGGATTGTGGGAGGAAGCCGGAGAACCCGGAGAGAACCCACACATGCACGGGGAGAACATGCAAACTCCACACAGAAAGGCACCCGCCCGGCCGGGGATTTGAACCAGGAACCTTCTAGCTGTGAGTCAACAGCGCTACCCACTGCACCACCGTGCAGCCCCCATTTAAATATCTATTCAACTTGAAATTTTGCAGTTTCAGTCATTGATTTGTCACAGCTATTGTCTTTGATTGTTACCAAATTTGACAACAACATGGTAGTCTCCACTATGGTTCTATTTTTTAATATCATGACAGCTTGCTTCATCCATTTCATGTAATGACGGCCATTATGAAAACGATACCATGAAGGCAGAGGAGAGTGAAGGGATTGTCTCTGTGTAGACGGAGCAAGAGGTAACTCAAGGTGTTGAAAAAAAAAGCCAACAAGGAAGTGCAAAAAAATTGCAGTTCCTCCAGTGTCCACTTGAGGCTGGTTGCAAAATTCAAGAACCATAAATGAAGAGAAGGCTTCGCACATCAACATCTAAGGACAGGTGCTTAGAAGAGAAGTCAGAAGAAGTCACAAAATTAGAGTTGCATGAATCCTGCACACTCTAACTTGAAAACACAAAGTTTAATGGCAACATTTCGGTGCTAGACCTTTATCATGATCATCTCTGATGAAGGTCTATCACCGAAACGTTGCCATTAAACTTTGTGTTTGCAAGTTAGAGTGTGCAGGATGCATGCAAATATAATCCAAGAACCACCATAAGGTCCTGTGTTTAAATTCCCATTTTTAAACCAAATCAAACATGTTTACAGCATGGTTCAAGAAGATGTTTTGGGGTATGAGGCTCATTTATTATTCGTACACACTAAGGGGTCAGATATTCTCATAATGCATCCATTAGGACAATTTAAAAGGTGAGAGATATACATGAATTTGCATGATTAGAGGCCTGGCTGATTTGACAGACAGGTGAGTGCATTGTAGCTGTTAGCCAGTAGAAAGTAAGGTCAAGGCAGCATTTCCAATATGGCGTCCACCGTTGATGGGCTTCAAAATGTCTCTGTAGAAACCAATGGTGAAAGATACTACGTCCATGTTTATGACACATACCTGAGAGTGTTAATACTCACATACAATATACCCACAATCTTAAAAACCCTGATGTCTCCTCGGTCATGATTTAAAAAATCCTACATTTACATTCTGATGAAATGACTCGTTGCTGTGTGAGCGGGTAAACAACAGGTTAAAGCACTTACGTAATCCCCCTTAATCATACCATCCCTAATAATGTAGGCATGGAATGTGATTACAGCAGGTTCAGTCTTTATGAGGCTCCTCTGACACAATGACAACATCTCAGTCATCAGCAGCACATTCACAGCTTGATCTCACTTACAGGGTTGTGAAGATGTTCGTATCAGCTGCTGATAATGTGAGTATAATTGGAGTTACTAAACGCAGTGTGTCAGCAAGACGGGAACATCTGATCTCCAAAACACGAGCGGGGACGGACTGATGAGTGCAGTCATTTGGGAATAACCTGACTTCTTGTTTTTTAAAGGTTTTTATAAGACGAGAGTTTGATATCTTATGTTTTTGATAATCTCAGTGGTCAGAGATGAACCTGATGAGTAAAACATTTCTCCCCTGCAGCTTTGTCTTGAAGATGAATTCCTGCACACAGCTTTCAGCATCTCACCCATAAGTTGAGTCTGATATAAGATGAAATTTGGTCCCATATCATGCAGTCCTTATCTTATCTTCGTAATCTCATCGAATCGGCAAGTGTAACCGAGGTCTGCCTCTCAGTGACAGCGAGGAGCAGTCAGGTAAGGAATGGGACCGTGGTTGGCCCGCGGTGAGGCAGGCAGGGGGAGCGTTTTATCTGAGAGGATTATTGAAGGCAGCCGTGCCCTCTCTCCCTGGCTGCCAGGGCGCCCTCGCTTTGATCCTAACTCCCTGTGAATGGTAATCACCTGGGAAAAGGTCCCAATTATCTCCCTGAAAGTCTCAGAGGTACAGTGTCCCTGTCGCTCTACCCCAGCCTCTGATTAGACACAGACACGCAGATACAGACAGGCACAGAGACACCTACATACCGTCTGCATGCTAACACACACACACACACACACACACACACACACACACTTTGATCCCAAAATTCAGCTGCACTCGGCTTCAACCCACAAAACCTTCAAGGTCTGCTCTGACATCTAAGGACACACTCCTGTTGACTGAAGGGGAGATCATACATTCGGTTTTTGTGCTCCTATATACATATTGGTCCAGAGGTGATGGGCCTAGCTTAGCACAAACTCTAGAGAGAGGGACAGGCAGCTAGCATCCAAACGAACAAAGAAAAGCTTCTTCATGCTACTCCCAAAATATCTTAAAAATGGCCGACTACCTGAGGTAGGTTGCAACCTGTCAGCGTTTTTTAGGATATTCTCCATATAAAATAAAGGATTTTAATTCTACAGTGTGCCTTGGAGTGTGTTTCAAAGGAAAGTTCACACTTTAAACCTCCACAGGAAGAAGAAATAAGCACAGCAAGACAGAAGTATCCAACGTGCACGACCCAGCAGCACTTCTGCTCCTTTCTATTCAAAAATATTCCTTCATTCAGGTCTTATCTTTAAAACTCAGGAACTATCAAACTGCATTTACAACAATCACCTGAATTTGTCCAGAATTGGAAGTTGAACTACTTTGCAATGTGGCTCAGATTTCTGATATGCCAACTGCTAGCTTGCTTCAGCTCATTAGGAAACAATGTCTGATACTTAACTGTAACGTCACAAGCCGTAAAAGTACACAAGACAACGTTTAAATTCGATAATCTGGAGTTGATGTAGGACTCTTTTCAAACTCAATGGCTATGTCTGAAATCCACCACAGACTGTGTTAAAACCATAGACTGTATAAAATATGGACGTAGTATCCTTGACGTCACCCATCTGTTTCTGAAGAGCTGTTTTGAAGCCAATCGGCAGCGGCAGCTAGGGGTGCAACGGATCAAAAAACTCACGGTTCGGATCATTTTTCGGATCAGCAAAAAAATAAAAAAATAAAAAGAAGACAAGAAAAATATAACTTTGTCCCTCCATTTATTTTGTAAAACACTTTGCCCATTAAATAAAAACAACATTCAACTCAAAATGTACTGCATGTGCAAAGCACCCTATCTGTGAGCCCAGTCCTGCCTCATTCACTGCATTTCATGGCATGGCAAGAGAAGGAGCAGAGGAACTTCTAAAGTTTCACTCCATTCTTCTTTCAATCGCTGATTTTCACCGTCCACTTTTCTTTGAGCTGCAAACTTGGAACACACCGTTTGATTCTAGGGTCCTACAGCTGGCAAAGTGCCAATATGCGAACTGCTCCATAAACGAAAGTGAAAGTTAAAAATTGTACTCGCAGCATTGGACTCTAAGTGACCCAGTAACAGCCTGTCTGCGTATCGTTGACATGGAGACAAGTCCCAGTAAACACGCGGTGACCCGACCAAAACACAGAGTGAAGGAATAACAGTTCGGCGACCACAAATAGGCGGCCGGATGCGGTCCGCGGGCCGCGTATTGACGGCCTCTGGTCTAGTGGGTGCGCAACGGAATTTCATAACGTGGCTCAAGCACATTCAGCATTCACTGTATTTCACAGGGAAACCCAAAATGCTCCCATACATGTGACTTACAAGATGCAGGAGGGTTTTCAAGTTCCTCTGCTCCTTCACTTGCCATGACTACCGCTGCGCTTGACGAGTGAGAGTGGATTGAACATGCGGTCATCACGTGAACACGCGCAACTTTTTTCATCAACCGATCCGCGGACTACGTCCGTGCCGAACCGTGGAGAGGCATCCGAACGGATCACGGATCAACGGTGATCCGTTGCACCACTAGCGGCAGCCATATTGTTTCTGACGAGGCAGTGTGACATAAGAGGCGGAGTTTGAGCCTCCAAGCCATCAGCTGCAATGTTCCCACAGGCAGCTGTGCCTCTCATTGGAAGACTAGTAATCTCAATATCTTCGAAATTGCTGCGTTAGAAAAAAAATCACATCGAGAAATGAGCTATTCAGACTACACTCGTCTTTTGTACCAGGCTGTAAACATGTTTATTTCTGCTGCAAAGATCGGCTTTTTCCCATTCATGTGTATGTGACTTCCGGTACTTCCGGAGCCAGCCTCAAGCGGATCCTCGATGAACTGCAGCTTTTAACACTTCCGCATTGACTCATATTTCTACACCAGAGGTTGCCACTTGGTTAAAACAGATACCTCAAGTGTGAAGCCAACAGATTTAGAGCTCCCCCTGCTGGCAGGTGTAACGTTAATTTCAATTCCTTTGTGTTCAACTACTTGAGATGCCGCACCTCCTGCTTTCTCACCGAGATACCAGGTCCTTTTGTGTTTTAAATTGTGATGTCTAGACCTCTTAAACCTCCAGCCTGGATACAAAACCCTGTCCTGATGCAAATACCTGCAGCAGACAAAAGGGTGTGAAACATACCTCAGATATAAATGTTTAAGTCTCCCCATGTTCGGGGTCTTTCTTCACTCTGACAGCTTGTGTGTTGATTGACTGTTACTTTGCAAAGAAGATAAAAAACCTTGTCGGCCTGCAGAAGTCTCTATTTCATTATTCACCAGTAGCAGAAAACTCCCACAACACAGGATGCAGGTCATAACGTCCTCTTTTTTCATGTTAACAGATGGAGCATTAGGAATCTGTTCTGCTGTGGAAAATGATCTAAAGAAACTCCTTCAGCTTGATAACTTTCTTCTAAATGACAAACTTTACCAGCAGAGGTCTAAACAGAGACACTTCAGGGCGAGTGTTAAATAAAGACTTGTTTCTTGTGCTGAAAGTCCGACCCGAACACAGGCACTAAACTACTCCTGCAACTACTTCAGAATAACCACGTCGGTCATGATGAGGCGTCAGTATAAGACCTCCTCATAGTCTTTGAAATAACTCCTTGGTAATCCTTGGTACCAACAGATGATGTCATCCCTAGGAAGATGCTCCCAATTTAAAGGTCTAAGACTCACCACTTTTTATAAGGACAGCAATAAAAGAGCAGGCGCACACACGCTGATAAAATCATGGGTGAGCTCATACAGTGACCTGACCCGTAACAACTACCAGCAGGCGAGACGCACAGCAAGCACACCACGCAGGCTCCGTATTTACACATGAACTTTCCCCCTCTCACTGTGAAAACACGACTTCAACGGGACCATTGAGCTTTGCTGTGATTACAAGAAGGAACATAAGAGAAATTGCATAAATACTCACTCAGCAGGTGAAACACCATTTGCCTTAACTAACCTGGAAATTACAAGCTGTTTCAAACACAGGTTTCCTTCCTCATTAAAAGCGGTTGAAAGCAGAGGCGCGGCTGAGCTGACGGGTTGGCGTGCTGTTGAATCGGCGGGGGGTAAAAAAATATACAGGATCTAATTTTACGCAGGAGATCCGGAGATGGTATCGGGGATAGCGAAGTGGAGAATGGTTGATTGAGATAAAAGACTCTGGCTTGCCTTTGAGGGCTGGCTGATTATGACTGGGCAGCAGATCACAGGAGCGAGGGAGTGAAATGGATGGGTCGATAGATGGGTAGATAAATGGGGATGGCTGGGTAGGTGTGCGGACACTAGATGGATGATATTCCGGTGGTTGCACTTTACATAACACAAGCTTTTCACCACAGGATCTCAGAGAGGAGTGTGGATATGGGACTCCACACCTCACTCTTATATACTCACAATTGTCACTATTTACTCAATCACATTCATTTACTTAATCATATTATATCATATTAATTTTACTCATATAGCCCAATATACTAATCATCACGAGTGTTTAGATACAAATATAGCGTGTACTGAAACCATGCAGCTTGGCACCACGGAGAACTGAGACCTGTACAGTATTGAGGCCTCGGTCACCCTGAACATCTGAGAGAGTGGAAAAGTACTGAGAACCAAAGAACGCCATGACTGCATGTCTGGATAGCGGAAAACCATAACAACAAGAAGGACCTGAAGGTCGTAGTCACAACGACATATTAAAAGTAAGACGTAATGTAGCCAAAAACAGGAGCCAGGGCCTTGGGAGAATTCCATGCATCAGCAGACATAGGTTCAGTATCCCAGAAATTAAGGGGGGCAGGTGGCAGACCACACGTAGCTGATGTGCATTGGTGAATGATGAGAGAACGTTATCCTTGAGGGTAGACAGGAATGTGTGTGCGCTAACTTTCACGTTTCAGGACAACTTCTCAGGCCTTGAGGAGTATGATGGGAGTCAGAACGAGGAGGACGTGGACGCGCCTCGGGCCAATGAGGGGGAGGCAACGCCCTCAAATTATGCACAATTCAAATTCATCCTATGTGTTAATAAATACTGGGTCAGGGAAAAAGTAGTCAGTTCAGACTTCGCGAACTGAACAGCACTGTTGTTGATCAGGGACACGATAGTCAGACCCAGAGTTCTGTACACTTTGCAATTTCTACTGGTGTTTAGAATAAAGCTGATTTTTGAAACTTCAATACCTCCTCCTATTTTCTTCATCAAACGAACACGCGAGGACCAGGCATTCAGAGAGGTCCTCCAACAGGAGGTAAAAACACAATTCCAGCGGGCGAGGGGATGTGTGATCGTCCGGGTGTTTTCGTCGCCGGTAAACTGTTTTCCCCGACAAAACATTACAAATCTCCACGCAGCCGAAAGGCATCAGAAACATTCAACCGGGTTCCTCTGCATCATTGCATGGCACAGCCCGAGACGCGGCTTTTCCCTGAGTCACTTCTCATAATGTGATTTTCGCCCTTGAAAATGTAATCACACCCTTAAAATAAGGCTTGCAGCGCTCTAATCCCCTCCAGTGTGCAGAAGTGCTGCGGTGAGATAAAAAAAAGAGAGGCACTGAATCACTCATCCTTTTTGTATGACCGTATTAATTGTCCTTGCTTTTTCAACAGTATCATGATAATCCCAAATAAGCCCGGATGCATCATCATTTCCACAGAAAGTAAGGAACAGCTGAGAAATACGGACTTCCCCTAAACCTCGGTAAAGACCAGATGCTTGGCTGAAACCCACAAAGGCCAACATCTTATAATTGATTTAGCTCATAAAGCCTTTATTCTTGTTTACTACAGATCCTAATGACTGCTCTATTCCAACAGATTAAAACTGGAGAAATTCAAACCCTTCTGATCTACAGCAAAAAATACAATGTCACCAACCATCCAGCCCTAAAACAACTTTATGGTAATAAGAGTTGTCTGTGCATGCAATCCAAATCAACCAACCAGGATACACTCATGGGGAGTGCTTCCTAAACTTCACCACAGTTTAGTCATGGATTGCATCAGAGTTCTGTTTTCAGCAGGACTCAGAGCCTGCAGCCATGCTACAGGCACACTGAGCTGGTACATCGACACACTGTTTTCTCCTCACACTCAGAATGCAGTGCAGTGCCAGCTTGCTGATGCAATGCAGGTATAATTTGCAACACCTTAGTTGAACAAATTAAAATTTTGCAGAAGTGATGGGGCTGGATGAAATTTAGGGAGTGCAATTCTTTATTTGGGTAAGCTGATTTTTTTTGCAGAAATCCTTCCAGTAATAAGTGAAGAGATTTTCCTCCAAGTACAAATATCAGCCGATGAGTGGCACAGCAGCGAAAGGATGCATCATCAGAGAACCATAACTTATGTTAATACAGTCATTTGGGATTCTGGGGGGGCTTTGGTGCTTTAATTGAGATGACAGGACAGTGGATAAACTGGGAAACAAGGACAAGAGAGTGGCGATGACATTGAATGTGCAAAGGACTGAAAAGGACTGTGGAGTTTACACAGCTGTTGAAACACAGAGGGAGTTCCTGGGAATGCAAACTAGTTAAGTTTTTATTAAGATTTCAAAATATCCTCATCAGATATTTAATGATCGTCTAAAGACGTTTAAAAAAAAATTGTCAATTTTTTTTTTTCAATTTTTTTTTTCAGATTTTGTATTTTTTTGAAAAAAAAACCATTTTTTTTCAAAAATAATTTTTCCCCCAAAAAAAATTTTTCCCCCAAAAAAAATTTTTCCCCCCAAAAAAATTTTTCCCCCAAAGAAAATTCAATTTTTTTTTCAAAATTAAAAAAATATATATATATTTTTTTTTTTCAAATTTTTCCAAAACCATTCAGTCATTGTTTTTTGATTTACTGATTGTCTAAAGACGTTTATGAGGGATGCATCTGGCTGATAGTCTCCAGTTAACAGGGTCGCTGTTTAATCCATAACACCGGCCGATCTCTGCCACGGCTTTTTGAGTTCAAAGGATTTTAAAGCCGTGTTGAAACGTCTTTGCTACTCGCGCTTATCTCCTCTCACGTGTTGATTCAGTCATTGCTTTTTCCATGTTTTTAACCACAGGCGCAACATTTTCACTTTTTTTCATGTTTTCCTGCTTTTGGAGAACAATTTCAAATATGAGGAAAATGTATTATTCCGACAGGCTCCGGGTCAACTTTTTTGTACATTTTTTTTGTCAAATCTTTTTTTTCCAAATAAAATTTCTTTCCAAAAATTTTTTCCAAAATTTTTTTTTTCAATTTTTTTTTTCCAAATTTTTTTTTTCAAAACAAAAATTCAAATTTTTTTCTTTCAATTTTTTTTTCAAATTTTTTTTGTCAAATTTTTTTTAGTCAAATTTTTCCCAAAAACATTCACAGTCGTTTTTTCCATCTGTGATTCACTTGATTTCTCTTTCTTTCATTAGTTTTTATTTGTTCTATCTTTTTTGTATGTGTGTGTACTTTTCAAAAGAAGAAGCTGTGATTCTCTTGAATTAGCAGCTTGTAACAGTAGTCTTCTCTCAGTTAACAGGGTCGCTGTTTAAACCAAAACACCAGCCGATCTCTGCCATGGCTTGTTGAGTTCAAAAGGATTTTAAAGCCGTGTTGAAACGTCTTTGCTACTCGCGCTTATCTCCTCTCTCTTGTTGATTCAGTGAATCCATCTGTGATGAAATATAGCACCATCTAAAACAACGCCAGCTGAGTCTCTTCATGCTAACAGGCTAACTGCTGTGTTGCACATAATGATACCTGCCTGTCCGTCTGCTGCTATGGTGTCATCTGTGATGAATGGCATTCCTCTTTGTTTTGCTGCCCTCTACTGGTCTGGTGGTGTAGTGCATTTACTTTTTTTTCCCTCCACATGTCACTGGCCTGATTTACACAATCTACCCGGGACTTCAGCCCGCGGTCGAAACGCAGACAACAATGGGGGAACAGGAACCTTTTAGTTTCGGGACTTAAAGACCCCGGAACTCAAAATGCACCTAAATGTGATGAAGATGATTAAAGGGATACTTTTCTTTTGTTTGAAAGTGGTGTTGTTTGAGGTATTTGTCTATAGTAAGTGTATCAGCCACAGGGGATGCTCCTCAGCTTGGCCTCTTCTTTGAGAAAGCGGCTGGAGATCTGGAACGGAAGCTAGGCTATCAACGGCTGGAAAAGGGGTCAACTCTACCATGTAATTTAGCTCACTTCGACAAGCTCAGATAAAGCACTATTCTTGGTCTAAGTGTATGCTCTGTTCCATAATTGTACAGCACTTTACTTTGCTGTTAGAAGGCCTATTCATTTTTGCACATACAAGTTCCTCTGCCTGCAGTTGTAGTTTCTACATATTGAACATGCAATTTACTGTCGAGCTAAATCAGCGCCTCAGTTTATTCCAAGAATCAAGTCATCTTCAAATCTTTTACATGCAAGTAGAAAAAAGGAGGCAACCCATGAAACTGTTGATATATGGATGTCATCTTTATCATCCCTGAAGCGATATAGCTGTAATGGTGAAATATTCCAATAAATCTTACACTAAAGCTAACTCAAAGTCAAGAAAAAACTCGTGTCAGTCACCAGAACAGCTGCTTGGCTCTTGGCGTCGCTGCTACAGTCGCAGTCATTCCCTCAAACCGAGGCTTCCTGACAACAAAGGAGCTGCAATCTCAAACCATTAAAACCATTAACCAAACTGTGCTCTGCTGTATTTCTTCCCAAGTAGTCCATGTTCTGTGTTTGCATTACCAGATGTGTGTTTGCATTTACTTTAACCTGCATGATGTCGGGTCTGCCAGCTCTAATTGAAAGAGCGTATGGTCTCTTTAAAAGGGAAGCTATTTTTGGCGCAGCAACTTCAGTGTGATTTTTTTCCCCTCTGAGCACACCAAACAAAGCTGTCACATGGCCCCGGCTGCACAAGACAAATGTTGCTTTGTTTGCTCTACCTGTGAGCCTCGGAAAATGTGTTTGAAATATATGACTGCTCATAGAAGCACCTTTAAAACACAGTAAGGATCCACTCTCCTCTTTCCCTTTTGTTCAAACCACACAGGACAGCAGCATATTAGAGAAGATCCTCCAGCTGGTGAGCTTCAGGATGCACAAACACTTAAAAGAAGCTCTTCAACATATGCAAACATCAGAGGAAAACCTTCACATGATTTTAAATTTGAGTTGGAGATAAATGCAGAATCCAAAACAGCTGATTCAACCAAATACTGGATATTATTTTTGGTGTCTCTGTGGGTGGTGAGATTACTGCAAAGATATTGAAGCCTGTGTTGGATTAGTCACTGCCACACTTTAAGGTACTATTCAGAGTTCTTGTGAATGGAGGGCAGGTATAAATATGACCATGAGGAGGTTTAAATCAGTGCAGAGAGGTTATTTTTATGTGAATCTGAGTGACCAGCATTGCTCAGGCATGGTTAAAAATCGTATTCTATATCTTAACTTGAATATAAAACAAAGAGTTCTTTATCAGATTAGTCTGGGAGAGTCTATCAAATGACCTTTTGAATCTCATACATCCCTTACGGACAAATTCTCCCAGATACGTGTCCGGTCTGTCTCCGATCCCTCACAGCACCGGATCTGATAGGTTTTTATTCTAGTCAAAGTATTAAAGGTGACATATCACGCTTTTTTCATCAATATATATTGGTCTAAGAGGTCCCCAAAACATGTCTTTAAAGTTTATGCTCAAAAAAACACTTTGAAATCAGATTTTGGTCTGCCTGAAAAACCCTCTTCTTCAGTCCTCCTCAGAACACTCTGTTTTCTCTCTGACCACGCCCCCTCAGGAAGTGGATGTGGCCTCGGCTCTCCAGCACGTTGATCTAATGTTTACATGTTGGCTGAATATACACGGCTGCTCAGAGACCCGCGTTACTTCAACCCTCTGAATCTGATCCAGAATCTGATCCTGACGGAGAGGCGCCTGCAGCAGGACCTTTCTGAACGATTGGTCACAGATTTAGTGTTTCTTGTTGTTTTATTTGTCAGTATGTCGACGTGTGTCTTGGTACACAGCTACGAACATGTAGCTATGTGGCTATGCTAACTAGCGCTAGCACTTATCCATGATAAATAAAAATCATCCACTAGATCTTCAAATCTGCAGACGTGGGGAGTAAAACCGACCTCTACCAGAAAGGCAGCAGGACCTTTTCTGAAGGATTGGTCACAGATTTAGTGTTTCTTGTTGTTTTATTTGTCAGTATGTCGACGTATGTCTTGGTACACAGCTACAGCTACAGCTACGGCTACAGCTACGACATGTAGCTATGCTAACTAGCGCTA